>NC_046658.1:64304869-64320111 GCF_010883055.1 Belonocnema kinseyi | reverse complement strand
TACATATATAATTTAGCAGTTAAAAAACAGTAAGGCTCCTCAGTCGACAGTATGTGTAAAGTTTAAATCATAAAAAAATATTCGAAATGAGCAAATTCTTGAGAATTTTTTTTCAAACGGTACAATGAAACTACTTCTGTTTTAATACCAATGTAAGTTATGAATTATAATAATATACATTTAAGGGAATGATATAAAATTTCAGGGATCAACTCGAGTGCGAAGCACGAGATACGTTATGAGAATCTGTTCGTTAAGGCCGAAGGAGCTTTAACAACAGAGAATTCACAATTACCAAATTACTGTTGTCGATGCTTTCACCTTTGGTTTAAAAAGTCTATGCACAAATAATCGAGCGCGTAGCGTGATGTAAATACATTATCGAACGCGAAGCACGTGATTATTATATCATCGAGCGCGAAGAGCGAGAACCAACAATCGCGCGCACTGGGCGCGCTTAAACTTATATTTTTCTTATCACATTGACATTTACTAGTGTCTTATCACTGGCCAGCCAATAACTGGCAGTTGACCAGATGCATGGGGCTAACAAAAACAACATCTCTGGGCCGAACCAGCGCTAGACGATGTTTCTACATCACCACTTGTGGACAAACTGCTGTAAAACTAACAGCTTTTGAACCAGAGGGCTACCAAACATAGAAATGGGACTACCAAACGTCCATTTTACAATAATGTTTTTGAATAAGTTTACTATTTTAAAGTCATTTTGCACCACTTTTAGAAAAACTGCTCTAAATTGAACATTTTTTGAATCAGCACACTTCCGAACAATTCTGTTTCAAAAACGAACTAGAATTTTTGAAATTTTACAATTTTTTGGTCTTGCAATAAAAACTTGTCTTTTATTATTTAAACATTATCCACTCTCTAACGTAAGATCACAAGGTAACAATCAAACATTGTGTTAAAGAAACCTGCAATAATTATTATTTATTTTTCTTCCATCGCCATTAAAAAACTTCTACAAATGGAAAAGACCATCGGTCACGAGATTAATAAACATTTAAATGCAACTACAAACAAGTTCAAAATTTGACTTTATAGATCAATGTAAACTTAGCCCCCAAACTTTGTTTTCAATTTTAAAAAATAGGGACAGGGAAAATAAGGGATTTGATTAACAAATCCTATCTAACGATCACCAAATATTTCGTGATACCAAATTTTACACTTTTAATTGTAGAGAGCTAACTTCACACGTTTTCCCATAGTTTTCTTTTTATTATGAAACGCAATTTCATTTTATTTTTACTTGTACCACAAGGCCTCAAATTGTTAGGAAAATATTTGCATAATCTTACACAACTCCAAACAAGCATACTTTTGATCAAAATAACCATCTTATATCCTACAATTCTATGGATAACAGAGAATAAGTTCCTTTGGGTCCAGTTTTCATCATGGAACATTAAGAACACAAATAGCTTCTTTCCCTTATTCTTTTATATTATTACGTTTCCTTGCATATCAAGAAAAATTCATATTCCTAATATTGCTTATTGTTTTGAACATTCTGAATATTATAGTATAGCACTTGAAAGACACTCATTATCTAGTCTGTTTCTAACAATTTAAAACAAGGTGCTCTTACATACATTTTCAATTTCCACATTATTAAAATATTTAAAATTCTCTAAGTCACTATTCCGTATATATAATAATTAAAATTATGTTATTTTTACGTAAATTATATTAAATTCATTCTAAGTTCTTATGCAGCTCTTATTTTTTACTAACGATGATCTTTAATATTCTCAAACCATAAATAGTTACATAATTAGAGAGCAATTTTCAGTTTCCCGTTTATCTATGTACCTTGAAAAATTGTACGAACTTATATTTTCTCTGCAGCATTCAGCACTTAAGATGGATGTAAACAGAAGGTACATGCATGTTATTAGCGGGTACAGATGCGTGACACAAAAAAAAGAACGCATAGAAAGAAAACAAACCGAGAAACGGCATCACCTAAGCATTTTTTTGTAAGTGCATACCTTTGGCCTGAAAAATATTGAAACTTCTAGTAAAAATTGCATGAAATTACGCAAATAAATTAGCGTTTTTATATTTAAGTAATATATCATTATATAGAGCTATAGCAGCATAATATGCGCACAACAGTGTTTCGGCAAAGATAGCGTTGTCAATTTATCATATAACCATATGAAACAATATTACTATGACTCTAGTTTTAAATTGTACAGTTTATTCACTTAACAAATATTCAGATAAGAAATATAAATTATTTACATTTTGAATGTAGAGTTTTCGTATGGGTTGTTCAAGGAAAATTGTTCTATCTTCTTTATAGATTAGTTTGGAAAGAAGGTTGCAAAATTGCAAATCTACTTTTAAAATATTTAAAGTTGAATGATTTCTCGGAATTTTTATATTTTTCAGGATTTAAAATTTACTTTATTATGGGATGTAATAGTAAAATTTTGAATATTTATGAGTATTTAATTAATAATTCTGAATGCTTCCTTTCGACATTTATAATTATGATATTACGTTATGAATTTAGCAAGTTTTGTTCAGTTTTGTAGATTTTAATTTTTTGTACAGAATTTTTAATGTTTCATGTTGCTTTATACACTTTTTTATTTTTACAGCTAAAAAGACGTGAGATTTTTTTAAATATATATAGCCTATGCAATAGCGGTAATGCGTTTAAATTCGAAACTTTAACATTTTTTTGTTTAAATTTAAAAGTGCTTTTTACCTGAAGATTGCACAACTATTCCTCCCGACAAAAATCAACATCAGAAAATTGTTTTATTCCAGGATTTTGTTGAAAAATATTAAAAGCCTACAATATTGAAATAATGTAAATTAGGGGAACTCAACAATTAAAAGTTGAATTTTCCCATTTTTTCTCTTAGTGAAAGAAACTCACTGCAATTTTTTCAAATCATTATGCACCTAGGGGAAGAAGGGGAACTTTTGCGGTAAGTGCATATTTCTGAAATTTCTCGAAATACAGTTATGATTTAGGGAAGTTTTAAGGGCACTTTAGAGTAACTTACCATAAATTACCCAAAATTTAATTTTAAAATGTCTATAAATTTCCGGAAATTCATGGAAATTTTCGGTCCTTTCTGACAACATAACAGGCAACTTATAATAACTTACCATAAATTGCCCGAAATTCAATTTAAAAATATCTATAAATTTCCGAAGATTTTTGGTAATTTACAGTAATTTGATCAATTACATTACGTAGAATCCGAATCCGGGGTCAGAATTAACCCATCACGTCAGAATTTTAAGATATTTGAGGTTATGTACCCAAAAATTGCGTTTTTGGCTACTTTTGAGGTTATGTACAGAAGACACAACATTTTTTGGAATTTCAACAACCCCGAACATCCCCAAGTACGAATTTTCAAGAGAAAACACCCAGTAGAAAATGTCTGCCTCAAGGTATTTAAAGCAAGTGCTCAAGACATAATGGGACATATCTCGTAATTTCAAATTGGCGTAACTTTGTAAAGAAAAATGGTAATTGAACTCTGAGACTCTTAAATTAAAGAGAAAGAGCAGTACTATATGGTAGAACTAAAGAAAAAATCCAAAAAAATTTAGTGTCTTCTGTACATAATCTCAAAAGTAGCCAAAACGCCATTTTTTGGTTGCATAACCTCAAATATCTTAAAATTCTGACGCGATGGAGCTATTCTGACCCCAGATTCGGATTCTACGTAAAAATGACTTCGGAAATGACCCTCCACTTTCCAGCAACAAAACCATGTTGGCCTGTGTTATATATGGTAACTTTCCATAAATTACCAAAAATTTCAATTATCAGCAACCAAAATTTCCTTACAGTTCTTATGGTGATTGGGATGACTATCGTAAAATGCTAGCTCATAGATTCATAGTTTTCATTACTCACCTCTGACGTCCCTTTTTACTTTCTAGAGAGTAAAAACTAGGACATTGGGCGCGCTCCATAGGCATCGTAAAGAGCTGAAAATATACATGTGTCATAAAAAAAGTGTTAGTGGTGCCGGGAAGTTTTCAAAAGTTTTAAAATTGTTTTATAATTCTTAAAAACACCTGCTGAATAAAAGAATTTGTATTTAATTTAGGAAAAATTAATTTTTTTTATTTCGCTATATTAAAATTTATTTTTGGGAAGTTAAAAAATCTTTCTGACACAGAAGTTGCGTGTAAACAAAATACAATCATGGCTTGCTACTCTAATTTAAACAATTTTCAATTTAAAGAAATAAATTTTAATCTAGCTGAAACCAAAAAAGTAATTTTTTCTTTATTAAAAAGGAATTCCTGCATTCAGCAGAAATATTTGTTATTATTTTCAATGCTGTGTCCTCACTTTTTATCTTGAACCCTATACAAAAATGATTTTTTGTATAGAATTTTTACACCTATGAAGTAAATTTCAAAAATGGCAAAATCTTGAAAGTTTTAAAACCTTTCTGGCGCAGTTATAATTTTTTTTTTCATTTGAAAATTGGTCTAGAATATACTATAACATACAATGCTTTTTAATTAATTAATTTATTATAATAAATTTAGAAGGTTAAGGACTCCACTCCTTGATATTAAATAATTGTAATTGTAACAGATTTTAGTAATTTAATTATATTTTGGAATCAATATTAGAAGTAAATAATGTTAAAGGCTTCATCTTTAAGTCAATTTTTTGAGGCAATAAAAACATGAAAAATTGGTTGAGTTAACAAGAAAAACAAAGACAAATATTAAATGAAACATCAAATATATTTATTTCACAACTATTAATTACATATTATTTATTTCAGTTTTTTGTACAATTAAAACGAATAAAAATTATTTATTTTCAATTTTTTTTCTTTTAAAATCATCTTAAAAAATCACATTCGAAGGCATCCAATATGAAGCTTTAATTTTTGAATTGAAAGATATGAGAAAATTATGTAATTTGGAACACTCTTACGTTAAAAATATTAATACAGGGTAAGGAAAAAGTATGGGAACCCTGGAAAATCACAGAGGGTTGGTCATAAAAAAAATGGTTGAGATCAGGTATTATGTAACTTTTAACGAGGAATCCAGTGATGACCTTGGATTTGACCTTGCACCTCACCTTCAAGGTCATTTCAAAGGTCAGCTTTTTTTAATGGGAACCCATACTTTTGATATCGGCAATCAAAAGAGCGTGAAATTCTGCGCTAAAATATGCTTTGAGGTCCAACGTCTAATCCTCTGAGATTTTCCGGGATTCCCATACTTTTCCCTCACCCTATATATTAAATCTTTCTATTTTACAGAAATAAAATGTTATCTATAACTTGAAAGGATTTCCGGGCTAAAAATAAATTTGAAATGATTTAATTTTGAACAAATTAATTAATAAAATTATTAGCAAAAAAAATTATTGACACAGTAAATTTTTAACCTTTGAAAAATTTTATGAGTGAAATGTCTTGAAAGTCAAACTTTATAATTAACTAAATATCAAATTGTATAATTACTACCTCAATTTGCATTATTATTTAAAATTAAATTTTATAACTTATAATAAAAAAAAATTAAAATTCTTGCCCACAAGAAATTACCAACGCATTCAGCTTAGAAGTTTTTGATAGTATATATGAGTGATGTGAATTTTGTGTCTGGATTAAGCAAAAAGTTTATAAAAAATTATAATTCCTATCTACATAATAATAAAACCAAAGCATTATTATAAACCAAATTTATGCTGTGAACAAAATGTATTAGCGGTGAAATATTTTAGCCATGTTTTGATAGGACTTGCCTTTTTGATTTTATTTATAAAAAATACTATAAAAAAAAAGAAATAAAAATTCAAATTTTGAACCAAACGAAGCGAAATACGAGAGAAACTCTCAAAAAGGAATTTTAACTTTTATAAAGTCCGATAAAATTTCTTGCAACTATTTTTCGATAGAACTCGGCGTTTTTAATTTATTAAAAAATATCTTTGAAACATTGAGCATTAAGTGTGAGTGTTACGATGAGAATGTGTACTCAAACGCCTATAGAGATTTGAGTAAATTATTATTTAACTACACTCAAATACATGAAAAATCATAATATGAAGATGCATAGAAAAATTACAATCTAAAGGAGATTTTTTTCTACTTGTGAATTTAGGATTTTTTTTCTTTACTGCGAACCAATCCGCGTAAAAAAAGTTTGCATGGGTCAAGCGTAGCGATACAATTGTAAATATCTGGCTAAAGCATGGGTTACGATTGAATGGTAGCATGGCGCAAATCTTGCTCTTGTCCGTCGCCCATGCTTAGGACAAGCTGAACATAAATGAATATTCTTAAAAAGATTTAAGTGTTAAAGAAAAATAAGCCTGCGCTCAAAATTAAAATCTTAGGTTTTTCAATAGCCGACACGTCTCTAAATAGTAAGCTCACTACCCGGGTACATCGGATCATTTACCGCGTCATAGATGAGGTTTTTAACGACCTGGTGCATGATCTGATGTACACGGGTTCTCGATTCACCATATTATATTTTTTGGATATTGGCAAAATTCAAATTTTAGAATTGTTCTCTTATATGACGTCCTTAACGACCTGATTAACGATCTGGTGCAACCGGGTCGTCGACTCACCATTTAAAGTTTCTTTGGTAATTAGCAAAATAGAATTTTTTATAGTTAACGTAGAATACGTGCTAAACTAACTAATTCACGATTTATTGAAGCCCATTCATCGAATTACTATTTGCAATTGTTTTGGTTATTGACCAAATTCAAATTTCATAACTGTTTTCCTAAATGTCGATTTGAATGATCTGGTGCATGATCTGGCGCCCCGGGTCGTTGACTCACCATTGATATTTATTTTGAGAGACGGCACAATTTAAATTCTTTTGAAGTTCTCGTAGAATACGTAATAAACTACCAAGTGTGCGACCCTGTGCACCCGGATCTTTGACTCACAAGTTTTAGTTGTTTTGGCTGTTGGTACAATGTAAATTCTTAAAAAGTTCTCGTAGAATACACGCTAAATCAGCTGGTGCACAACCCGGTGCACTGGAAAGGTCAACTCACTATTTTGACAAGTTTCAGGTGCATTTGAAAAATTATATCAAAGAACCATGCTTAAGAAAATCTAAGAAACTCCTGAATATGGAAAGAAAGCAGGTGAAGTTAGTGGTATAAATGCTCACGGGCCATTGCCACTTATTGAAGCACCTAAATAATATGAAGGCCGCCAGCAACCCTCGCTGTCGAAACTGTGGCTTGTAGGAGGAGACAGCACGTCACATCTTATTTCTTTGTGATGTACAAGTGGGCTTTAGAGTAAAGGATTTTGGTAATTACTTCTGCGAACCAGAGGATTTCGAAGATATCTCCTATTCTGTGATATGCGCACATATGGAGAAAACTGCCCTCCTTATAGAGACTTAGATTGTAAAGGGTTAAGTACAATAGGTTACACTATTTAACCTCAGTGCTACGGGCTTGATTGACTCTACCCATCTATAATGATAATAATAATAATAAGCTACTTGGTACATGAAACGATGCAACCGGATCGTCGACTCACCATTGGTAGTTATTTTGATAGTTGTCACTCACCATTTTGGATTCTTTTCGTTATTCACAAAATTTAAATTTCAAAAAATTTCTCGCAGATGATGTCTTGAATGACCTGGTGCACGAACTGGCAAACATCGGTCTTCAGCTAAAACATTTGTAGCTATTTTAATAGTTAGCACAATTTAAATTTTGAAAAAGTTCTTGTAGATGACATCTTGAACAACCTGATGCACGATCTGGCTTGCGCCATGCAACCCTTCAGCCGTAATCCATGCTTTAGCCCAATATTTCCAAATATCTTGCCATGCTTGAGCCATGCAACCTTTTTTTATCGCGGGAATCTTATCTTGTTTCCTTCCAATACCTTCAGATTAAAAAATCGACCTATCATTATAACTTTTTTTCATATCAAACAGACAAAAAATCATTTTGTTTCACTGCGGCTTCAGTAAGCTTCTACATGTCCTTTTAAAGTAGATAATAATTTCTTTATAGATATTAAGAGAGTTTCAAATCATTGAAAACCCGGGTATCCTCACAAAAACTATCAAACACTCATTTTTGCGAATAAATAATATGTCAATTTTTCAACCTGAAGGTATTCAAATGAAAAGTTAAACTATATTTTCTAATATTGGCTTCCAGAATCGCATAAATTTAAGGAAATTTGTGTCAATACTGTTCATTTTTTAAGGTTTCCAATTTCAAATTGAAGAATATTTAAGAAAACTCCATTTCAATTCAAAACTTTTTAGATTCAAAGTTTAAAAATTAAAAGATTTGAAAACTAACCTTTTTAATTTTAAACTTTAAAAAATGAATAATTTTTAAGAGGCCGTGAAACTAAAATTGTTTTGAAACTAATCATTCAAACCTGTATCTTTTTATACATAGAAATTATATCAATTAAATATTTCAAAACTGAGAACTTCAAGCAAAAATTTAACTAAAAATCCAATAAAGAACCAAAAAAAAAAGTTTTTTATTCAAAATCTTTTCAATAAAAAAATCCCATCTCTAAATCAGGAAAAAAATGTCCTCCTTTCCAATATAATATAAAATGATTGGGGACATGGATATAGGTTACATGATGGGACGTTACATAACATTTTACTACAAATTCTACTATTCGAGACTTGTCCGGCCAATATTGTGAATAGACACTGTGTGATAAAAATGTGAAAAATAAACAAATATACTGTTTTAATCCAGAAACAAAAAAATGAAAATGAAAATTTTAACTTTTCAAACTCCGAGTAATTTCAGATCAAACTGATTCAAAATTAAATAGTCATATTGTAAAAGCTGAAATGTGAAAGCTGAAATCGGCAAGCTCATGTAATCGACGTCAATGCACACGTAGGGGCACACAGGTATTCAGTTCAGCATCGATCCCTCGAGAGACGGGTGGCTTTTTTGATTAATCTTTCGGTCAATCGACGTATATAGTATCAACTTAATACATTCATATTTTTCGAATGTACTCGAACTGTGTCATGTTGTTATTTCTTGAACCCTCCAATAGTCTCGTGTCATACATCAGAAGTGGAATTGTGATCAAATTACGCGCGCTCGTTACTAATCAGCGGACAATACCAATAAAAAACAAGTGAATATACGTGAACCGAAAAATACCATACCATCATACGATCCGAGTGACGCGCATGAAACTATTAACAAACGGATAGAGAAGATTGAAGGATTAAAGCACTTGCACAGATGGAGTGATGCAACTACGGCAATTATTGTGACAGAGCGCCTCAAAGGGCTCGCCCGTACATGGTATGAAGGACTTGACTCGATCGCGCTCACGTGGCCTCAGTGGAAAGAAAAATTGATAATTTCCTTTAAGAATCGTACTGAAATGCAGGTGCGCTTAACAAGGATGCTTGAAAGGATCAAAAAGCAAGATCAAGATATATCAACCTATTACTTTCACGCAAGTATATACGAAATTTTGGAAGTTCGTGTATGTCAAAACCCGAGGTTAAAAGGAAAACAAATGAAGACAAACAAAAAGAAATCAAGGAAAGATTGTGTTATAAATGCTATCAACCAGGTCATTTTGCAAGGAATTGCAAAACAAGGCAATCATCGGATAAAAAGAAACAAAACTTTCTGAGTATCAGAAATGGTCGACAGTGCAACGATGCTCACTTTGATGCATTGGTGAACGATAATCCTTTACGAGCGTATGTTGACCTTGGCAGTGAGTGTGTCACCTAACGCCACAGTGACGCTGTCAAAGCAGGCATCGAGGGTCATGCAACAGATGGAGTACTTCGCGGATTCGGCGGTACTACAGTACTCCCGTACGGTATCTGCAACATCAAGCTGAAAGTCGATCTTGCAGAGGCCGACGTCGAAACTTACATCGTTCCGGAAGAAATGCAGCAGGTCCCCATGATAGTTGGTTAACCATTCACCGACTTACCAGGGCGACTGTTATTCCTCCAAACGAAGCTGCTCACATACAGGTAAAATTTGGCAATTATGATTACGTAGGCGACTTATTCGTAGATTTAAGTTCCGTTCTAAGCACAATAAGGATCACTGCATTCCTCGATGGATTTTGAGCACCTTGGTGGGAATTTTGCCTATCGTGAATTTATCTGATTTTTCACTAGTTATTAAAGAATCGCAAATGATTGCACAGGCCGAAGTTACAAAGGAAGCTAGCAAGAATGAGACAAATAGATTTTCGATCAAAAAATATAAATGTGAAAAGTTATCAGAGGACAAAATATACGAGCCCGATACTGTTGGTACGCAAGAAGAACGGCGAAGTCAGATTGTGTGTAGACTATCGCGCGCTCAATGCTAAAAGAAAGAAGCAGTGGTTTCCCCTACCGCTGATTGAAAAACAGATAAACAATCAGCAAGGGGCAAGAGTGTTTTCTTCCTTAGATTTGGCGTCTGGTTATTTTCAAATACCTGTTTCCGAAAAAGATATTGAGTAAAAAGCCTTCATAAAACCAGATTGGCATTATTAGTTTTTGTGCCAGCCGTTAGGTTTAGAGAACGCGCCGGCAGTATGTTCTCGTATGTCTCAGAAAGTGAGCAAACCGTTACGAGATAAAATGATAATCGAAACATATATTGATGACTACATAATTGGCGCTAGAAATCTCGAAAAGAGCTTGAAACCTTTGGTTATATGCTTGAAGCGAATGCGAGCAGTAGAGTTAACACTCCAGCTAGATAAGTGCAGATTTTTAGGTTTACTATAGAATTCTTAGGATACGAAATTATCGAAAACGGATTAAAACCGGGTAAGTCGAAAGTTGAGGCAGTTTCAAATTTCCCAACGCCATCGAACGTGCATGAGATAAGACAATTCTTAGGATTAGCCAGCTTCTTCCGAAAAATTATTAAGAATTTCGCAATGATTGCTCGCTGTCATAAGCACTTTGTGTCGATTTCGTGTTTATCTAATCGGTATTTTGTTTATCATAGTCACCGATTGCAATGCTTTTCGTGCGACATTCATCAAGCGAGATCTAACCCTCCGTATAGGTAGATGGTGGATTCAATTGAAAGAATATGATTGATTCATTGAGTACAGAGAAGGAGCGAGAATGACGCATGTAGATGCTTTGAACCGTAATGCTGTTAGTGATTTGGTAAATGCTGAAGAGATTAAAGAAATCGGTCTCTTTCATATAGAAACTGACGACATTGCTGCAGGCTCAAATGCAAGATGAGGAACTGAAGGTTATAAAAGAGGCTTTGAAGCAAGAAGATAAAGATAAGGAAGAAAGGAGAATTCACTTCGAATACTTGCTCGAAAATGAAAGAATATTTCGAAAAACGGAAAGTGGGGTAAGATGGGTTGTACCACCTTAAATGAGGCAACGTGTTACTCGTTTGTGTTACGATGAGGTAGGTCATGGGGCATTTGCAAAGACCATTAAAAAGATGCAGCGTGAATATTGGTTTGCGGGAATGAAACGTTACGTAAAACGTTATAATGCGGCGTGCGTAGTTTGTTTTTAAAATAAAATTCCCGCAGGTAAAAAGCCAGGATTTTTATACACAATCGAGAAGATACCTGAACCAATGCATACGATGCATATTGATCATCTAGGACCATTTGTGGGCAGTAAAAGTGGAAATTGTTATTTGATAGTTGGAGTAGATGCGTTCACGAAATTTATTTTCATAAAGGCCTTTCCAAATACTAAAGCGTTACTAGTAGAGAGGTTTATAGACGAGGCGGCAAATGTATTTGGATATCCGGAGCGAATAATTAGGGATAGGGGATCAGCTTTTAATAGTGAAAAATTCAAGAATTATTGACGAATTCTAGGCGTGAAATATGAGCTGACCACAGTAGCTACGCCCCGACCAAATGGGCAAGTAGAAAGGTACAATAATCTACAGGTAAAAGTCCTTCAGTATTGTTCCTTGGTTATTAAACGCGTCAAAGAGATAAAACAAAATTATTGAATGAAATAGGAGAACCTAAAGTTCGACAAGATCGAGTTAGAATGCATAAGCCGGCGGCCGAAAAGATACTGGAGAATCAGATAAAAAATAAACGTCGGTACGATTTTCGAGGGGCTCCCCCTAAGGTGTTCGGAGTTGGTGATTCTCTGGGTGTAGAGCGGGTAGTTGGCTCGAATGAGGGCAAAAGTCGGAAATTATTGCCTGATTATGCCGGACCGTTCGAAGTAAACAAGGTCCTTGGAAAGGACCGAAAGTGATTGGTAATATAAAAGGTGCTCAAAGAACACAAAAACCCTACAGTAACGTATTTCCAGGGGAAAAGCTGAAATTATGGGAAACTATGATAAGCAATGATGATAGCAGCGAGACTTCCGAGAACGAGCACTCAACTCACTAAAAGGTGCATGTTCTTAACATACTAAATGTAGACAAGATAGCTATAATTGTGTAACCGAGAAATGAATCAAGCTTGGGAATCTGGCAGAGCACTGATTTTTGTCATTTTTGCAGAGTACGCTACAATTTAATGGCTGAGACCAATCATAGGTGTCAAATAGCATGTTGCATAAAAAATTATATATATATATATATACAGTAAGGACGTTTACTATGTAGTCATAGGGAATACAATTATATAACTTTAGCATACATTGCAACCCGTCATGCATCTGTGTAATTAATAAAGTAGTAAATAGATGATTTGAATTCAGTTTTTAAATTCCCCGCGCTCGAGTTTTTGCGCTTATTGGCCAAAAGCTTCGAGCCTCAGATGATGTGCGCAAAAGACGTACAACCTAATTCTGAAAGAAGGTTATGTTCACCAGGATTCACCAAGCATTCCAGATAAATAATTAGGTACGAATTAAAAACAATGTAACACAGTATTAGAATGTGTTCACAAAAATTCTCGGGATTCTCGGATTCGTTGAAATCATTGAATTATTTGAAACCTTTGTGAAATTGTTATGAAATATTTAAAATCTCATATACACGCCTTTATAAAATGTTCAAAATCTTTTTAGATATTTTTAAATCTTTGAAACATTTTGAAATCTTTAGTAATATTTTGTAATATGGTGTATACTCAAAAACCGAGTGTTGAAACTCTTGAAAATTTCGTTATATTGCCATGAAGCGGAGTTAATATTGAAGATTCCAGCTAATAATTTTTATCATTTTTAGTCAAATATCACAAAAGATGTATACTTTAACATTCTATAGTAGTGGAGACAAAATTTTCAAGGTCGCTGGACACCCAGCGTATAAGAATAATTCGCCACTTCTTACCTCTCACCATTTGAATTTTAGATTCATCGTTGCAGTTTTTATAATCATACGGATTACAATTTTCGTTGCAGTTAGTCAAAAGCGTTTGATTCTCATATTTAATTCATTAAGTAAAACAACAGATTGTAGCACCAATTAATTATGTACAACCTGCAGATATTATTATTATAAAAACATTTCTGTGGCGAAATGTTGTCACAGGCTTATACTGCCCAATATGTCGAAGGCATTTTTGGTTAGAGTTAGATTTTTATTTGATCATTTTGCACGCGGCTCTCGCGGTATATATCATCAGTCACGGACGCATTTTCATAATGCAATCAAGTGATCTGATGAGAGCAGTCTGCCCAGACATATTGGACAAAGCCTGGTTTTTACCCCATCATTGACGGACTGGGTTGCAGTCAAGTACACGATGAGGGGACCTACAGCTTAAGGTGGGTTCCGAACCACCAGAACCTCGGTAAAGGTACATTGAAAAAGTTCCAGAGGTACCGGTTCAGGGATCGAACCCCGAACCTCTGAGGTGAAGTCCGAGTGTCTAACCAACTGAGCCACCGAGGCTTCTTATTATTATTATTATTATTATTATTATTATTATTATTATTACACCATTAAGCCATTTTCCTTTCGGGGTAGGCGTGACTCACTCGGTAGGGGAAAGGAGTAGTGTGTGGTAGGGATAGAGATTTTTCAGGTTGATCCAGAATTCTCGTGCTACTTAAGTAAATAACACGTCCGTTCTTCAACACTGCTCCGACTCACGCTCCTGATCAATCTCTCTAGCAATCACCCCAAGCGAAGAACCTCACGAAGTCGTTATGTAAGATTCCCCACTTGGGTCCATTAGTGGCCAAGTTCTTTTGTTTCAGGCGTCATTCACTCTACTGACACTCTTTTTATTAACTATTTGCCGAAATACTTTCCTGTCCCGGCATACTTCTCTAGCTTCTTTTATGTCCATGTATTTATTCATGCAGCCTCTCGTGTTTCTGTGACTTCTCATGTCTCTTCTAACTAGGGTCTCATTCACACCTTCTAACCATTCTTTCCGCGGTCTAGCTCTGGGCACGCTGCCATTTACTTTACCTTGATACACTTGTTTCGTTAGTCGTTCATTTGACATTCTCTCAACAAGTCCGAACCATCTTAACCGATTTCTTTCCCATGTGAGGGGACCTGCTCTACCAATAACCTTCTTACCTTCATTTATTTGTCTATCTAATTCCTCATCTATCTTCCCGTCTCTAATAAATAAGCTACCAAGGTATACGGAGGTATCAACTTGTTCAATTCTCTCATCCTTTAATAAAATATTCCATAGTGTTTTCTCACTCTTTCCTTCGAGCACCATAGTTTTTGTTTTATTTGCGTTAATTTTGAGGCCCGTGCTCTTCATGCTTGCATCTAGTTTATTTAACATTCTTTGTAAGTCTTCGATAGACTCTCCCATAACAACCTTATCATCTGCGAACGCTAACCCACGTACCCTTACTGTTTCGAGATCCACACCCTCTTCGTCGAAGAGAGCCATTCTTAAACACTTGTCCATAAATAATGTAAATAACCATGAAGACATAACGCATCCTTGTGTAACTCCTTGAATAATATCGAAACAGTCACTCAGTTTCCCATTCACTCTTACACTCGATTTGCTACCTGTATATATTGTTTTTATAGCTTGTAGGATCCATCCATTGACTCCATACTCTTTCAGGACTTCCCAAAGTTTACTTCTGTCTACCTTGTCAAAAGCTTTTTCTAGGTCAACGAATGTACAGAAAACTTTTTGTCCTGCTCTCAAACTTTTTTCTGTTATTTGCCTTAAGCTAAATATTTGATCCGTATGTGACCTTCCTGGCATAAACCCACTTTGGACTTCCCAAATCTTTGCTTCTGTTATTTTCATTACCCTACGAATAAGTATTTTTGAATATATTTTACTTGCGGT
>NC_046658.1:64296572-64304769 GCF_010883055.1 Belonocnema kinseyi | reverse complement strand
TTCTGTAGGTACAGACTTCCACCGTAAATCTGCAGAATGTTCGCAGGGGCGCGAACAAAATCAGGAAGGCCAAATGTAAAAGTGATCGACGTCAACGCACCCGCAGGAGCACACAGGAGGTTCAGTTCAGCTTCGATCCCTCGATCAAGGGTTGGCTTTTGTTGATTAATCTTTTGGTCAATCCACGTATATAGTATCAACTTAATACACTCATATTTTTCTAATGTACTCGAACTGTGCCGTGTTGTTATTTCTTGAACCCTTAAATAGTCTCGTAGCTTACAATATGTTACATTAAATGGGTGGCCTTTAAAATAATTTTAGAGATTTTTCTATTACGAAATTTTAAAATTAACAGAAAAGTTTAATTTCAATTTTAAATCATTCAAATTCAGAAGGGTTCTGATACTTTGGTTTTGCAGTTGAAAGTATTTATTACCTGAAATACGTGCGTAAAATATTTTCGTTGATTATTTTTTAAAGTTTTGTAAAATTTCTGTCATTCACATTTTTATCGATTGCTAAGTGCAATTTCTAGAATTTGCCAAGCACTAAGTATTGAGTAACTTGTTGTCATAAACTTTTAAATTATTTATATTTTTAAGATTGAGAAATAAAAATCAAGGCAGATGAAGGTACACTTCACGTACGTACTCTCACATTTCCATAATAAGATGTTCCTTAAGGCCATGTGACGAGACGGTCACATGACCATACCTGGTCTTCAGTTTTTCTTTCCCAACTTACTTCTAAACGAAATGAGGTATCGCTCTCAAAGACTGGGAAATGAAAGAGGAGGCAATAAAATAGGAGGCATGCAAGAATATGTCTCTGGTCCTAAATAATTAGAATACTGAAAAAAGTTACTATTTTGGAGAAATACCGACCGTCCTGTCGTCAAACCCTGCAAGCAATTTGCAATGTTGTCAATGGGCTAGTTATGAGGTTTATATTGATCGAAGTGGGGCAAAACAACAAAAATCGCTTACGAACATTATACACAAATAATCCAACAACTAATGTTTGCACTTTTGATGCAAATAAACAAATTGAAATCATTAAATAGCATGTGTCTGGCATACATATCAGCTGTTTCAGAGCAGCACTAGCGCAGCTAGTAGACAATTTTGAACTTCTACGGGTCTGTGGGTAAAAGAGATTCCATGGTTGCCGACAGAGAAAGTGAGAAGTCAAACTTCTGCTGTAATGACTGAATGCGTCCATCGATAATAATTATTTTCATAAATAAACTTTTTTCTTCCACCAACTCTTTGCAAGGCCACAAACGATCCTTTAATATTTATAACGTTTCCCGAAAAAAATTTACGCGTTATTCAAACTTTTATTTTTCGATATGGATGAAAAAATATTGATCTTAGGACTGACTTGATCAGCTGTTATACTCATCACATGGCCTTAAGGCAAGAAACAGATCTGTAATATAGCAGTTGTACTTAGCTGCAGTTCCGTACGATACATAACACACTATACTTAATTGTCACTTTCACACTAAATTCATAATGTCAGCTAAGGAAATTCTAATAGATATTTCTTATTTGGTTGTGAAACATTTCTTTTCGTATTGAATCTAGCGATAGGAAATGTTTCAATGGCATTAGAACGTCTATAGTACTTCCGGAGTTTGTTAGATGCAATAAATAAATGCTAACATAAAAAATACAATCAATATTAGGCTCAAACTATAAGGCAACGAATAAAATCGGAATTTTCCAGTAGACCGTAACTTTAGAAGTTTGCAGGTTGTAAAATTTTGTTTACGATATTACACTATGATAGACGACTTTTTGCTGAAAGTCAGATTAAAATAAAATTTTGTTTCTGTAAACGGTAATAATTTCCAGAAACAATGGCGTTAAGAGGAAGAAACAAATTATAACTATATTAAAATTTCAATTAAATGTTAAATTAAATTTCAAATATAAATTCAAAAAATCGAGTACATGTTCGTCGCGCACTGTGCGCGCGGCTCGCGAGTTTGTGTGCTCGATATTTTTTTTCGCACAGACTTCTTAAAACAAAAGGTGAAAATATCGACAAAAGTACTTTGTTGATTGTGAATTATCTTTTTTTAAAGCTCCTTCGGCTTGAACGAAAACATTCTCATCACGTATCTCGTGCTTCGCACTCGAGTTCATCCCTGAAATTTTATATCATTCCCGTCAACGTATATTATTATAATTCATAACTTGCATAGGTATTGAAACAGACGTAGTTGCATTGTCGCTTTTAAAAAAATGCGCATTCTTTAAAAAAAATTGTTTTTAAACATTTGTTTGCATTTAAAAATCAAAACTTTTCTTTTTTGACTTTTTTCATATCGTCCATTATTTGTCTTAAAAGGTTCATTTTCGCGTGTTTTTTGGAATTTTGTAAATGCTATAACTCTGTTAATTTCTTGTTTTATGAAAAAGTCATCAGGATAAATTGTTTAACTTTTTGAATACTATAAATTTCCATGCCGAAATTTTTTGAATTTTTAAAAAAGTGGTCTCAAAAATATTCAAAATGCGCTCACTTTTTGAGTTTTCATCCAAAATAGCTGGTTAACGAACTTGACTTTTAGTTTAGAATACCAAAAGAGTGTACCAAAAGGCAATCTAATAGATTGATTTTTTAATAGGCATCGTGCTTACTGACAGTCAGACATACATTCATACATACATACATGCATACATACGTACATGCAAACAGACAGACAGACCGACAGACACATTCGTAAAAACCTGCTTTTCTGATTCAGGGGGTCTCAACACGTAGACATTTGACAAAAAAAGGGGGGGCTCAAGTTTTATACAAATCTAATACCTTCTCTGATGAGAATGTAAAAACATGTATTAGTATAATATTAAACTAGCTAGGCGGTCTTATTGATTTTTTAAAGTTTGAAATTAATAATGAACATATTTTCTTAATATCCGAATTTTCACAAAATAAAAATTCAAAAATACAAATAGGTCAATCACTTCCTCAATTAAGGAGTTTGGTTAGATTGCAGAATAGGGGCGTCACCTCTGTTTTGGCTGGATTTTTTTTGCATCAAACTATTAGAATCTTTAATTGAACGATACATGACTCGATTTGATGTGGCAAAAATTTAAAATTATTCTTATTTTTGTTACTATGATGTCTCAAATATGGGTCTGTCGCAATATATCACAATGATCATTATTTAACGATAAGTTGGAAATAATTTTAAATTAATTTAATTGGAAATAATTGGAAAAGGGTAGGGTTTTGACAAAATTATTTTTGTGACATGTCAAAGGGGTGTTTCTAGCCATTTGGATGTTTCAAAGCACCTAAACGGTGAGTTAAATCTGCTCATTCCCATATCGTGACATACCCATATTTAAAATATCATAGTAACAAAATTAACAATAATTTTAAACTTCTGCCTGGTCAACTGGCTTCATTTATCGTTTAATTAAAGATTATAATAGTTTGTTGCAGAAAAATACTGTTTTTCTAGCAAAAAAACAGGTGATGCCCTTATTCTGAAATCCCGAATAAAAATGCTTCGACTTGAGTTCGACTTGAATTGCCCCAAATCAAGACATGCTGAAGTCGAAAAGGTCGACTTGAGCATGTCTCAGTTTTAAGACGGAGCCAGACTTAAATTTATGTCTTGGATACAAGTTAATCTTTGTTAATGGTTAAACAATCTTTTATATTTTTATACAATATACATATTAAATTAACTTATTTATGGATTGTTATTTGTATTATACTTGTTTGACAATGAAACCGAAAATTTTGTTTGTTTTTACGTAATTCTAACGGCTTAGGAGATCCTTCTAGAAAGTTACCATTTTTATTTTGAAGAAAATTGTTAAGGGTTATATTCGTTCAGACCCACCGATTCTGAATTCTTTAATTAAAAATAACTAATTTAATCATTACAAATTTTTCATTCATCAATTTTAATCTCATTTATGAGCCAAAAAAGGTTCGGTAGCCTCATCCAATACAAGGCTCGTCTTAAGTCAAATAAACGTCGTCTTAGCCAAGACAAGGCTCGACTTAAGACAAGTGAACGCCGTTTTGCCTGTCGTGGCCATAAAAGTAACACGAAGGTCTTTATCTCGACTCGGTTTTGAGACACAGCCAGACATCGACATCTTGGAGACGAACTCAAGACATTACCAAGTCGAACTCAAGTCGAAGCTTTTTTACTCGGAATTGCACCAGGAATCTTTTCTATTTTTGCTTTAACTTTAAATAATGTTATTGAAAAAAGTTCTTCTGCAAAATTCGATTTTTCAAATATTAAAAATGGCATTAGGTTCTTTAATTTATAATTGAATGTATTAGTATTATAGGAAAATAGATTCATAGCGAGTCGAGGAATCTTTTATGTTGCTGCATTAGCTTTGAAATAGGGGAATAAAAAACTGATTAAAAGACAAAATAGATTTGAACTACTAATATAATATGAAATTGCCCATAAAATTGCATTAGTTTATTTTAAACCGATTACAAGTTGAATATCGACAACTGTAATAACATCGTATTTAACATTTTTTAATTGAGGGACGTTTGGTTAAACATATTACAAATATTTCATAATTGCTACCATTACAAAGCCTTCTCTATAAGAAAGAAAAACTCATATCCTTCAATCCAATTTTAATTAGATATGAATCCATTTAATAACTCGTTTATTAAATTTTTTTAAATCGCTTTTTAATCAACCCATGAAAAATCTTTGGTTATCTAGTTCTTTATCACCGCCCTTTAGATCTGATACAGCTTTATAAATGAGAAACTTTTTTCAAATAAATACAAATCTTTTATTTTTTAGATTAAGCAATAATTAAAAATCATATTGAATTAAAACAAATTAACAATTATAGTCTACTAGAACATTTATTAAACTTTCAGAGACAAAATTTGATATTTTTGTACGTCATAATATCCTATTACTACCCGCATGAAACATGTGTGTTAACTAAAAAATCAATATTAATTTAAATATTAAAAATCAATAGATAACTCGAGAATAAAGCAAAATATCTATTAGAAAGTGATAAATGAGTTTTCCTCGTAAAAAATGATATCAGAATCCACATGGTAAATTTGTGTTAATTTTAAAATATTAATGAATTTAGCATGCAAAATCGATATTATAATCTTCCCAACGTTTCAAACTGAAGTTTAATAATAAAGTTCACATTTCATACATTTTTTAGATAAATTAACCCCATATTTAAGGTGACAAGGTAGGCCTGAAATGTTACTCCTTTGTTATCCCCACACTAAATAATTTACTATCATTTGCTGAAATACAACGTAGAGTTTTTTCATAAAATGATAAGGGAAAAAATTTTTAATTAATATTACAAATAAAAAATGTGATAACTTGATAAAAACCATCTTTAAGTTTTGTAGGTATTTTAATTAATATTTGATTATTTTCTGGTACTTTGAATTTCGAAATTGAAATTTCAAGGAAGTGTAATATTCATTTATGCGTTTTTAACCAAAAATGTTGCTTACCATTTGGAGAAAAAGAAAAATAATCATGAAAACATGGAATTATGAAAATAATTTTCATTCAGCAACAAATTTGAAAAAAATACTAGACATCAGCGAGACACAATTTTGTTGCAATCTGAAAAATCCTATTTCAAGAAACAAGTACAAAAACCGGTCAAAAGCCCTGTAGGACAAAAATTGCTCACCTCAAAAAAGGACATGACCGCAGATATCCTGACGAATGGTCACCCTAGCAAAAATAAATGCACTACTATTGGAATTTATGATAATTCGACTGCAGTCCTATGCAAACCAAAAAGATTACCAAAATTGCAAACACCGATAGGTTAAATATTCGTTTGTCTTCAAACGGCGAGTGAAGCAGAAACATACGAGAAGGCTCTGTTGATGTGGCTTCTAATTCTACCAAGGATTTTTTGTTCCGATTTAATTATAAAATTCTGTAATATTCTCCAAGTATATTTTTAAAAATATAGTGGAGTCAACAGTATTTAGAGATTCATTTCTATTTATGGAAAGTTAATAAGGGTGAAAGCTCGTTGCTGTGAGTCATTGTAAAGATGGATTTGTGATATAATAAGTCATTAATAATGTAAAATCATAAGTAATTAAGATTTAAATCAGTTATATGCATGAAATGAATTAAACCGACTATAATCTGATTAATAATGATACTAAACTGAACTCATGAAGGCATCTGTATATCCAGACTGAATTTATTTATTAAAGTTAAATCTAGAATGACCAAAAGCCCGCACTCTCAACTTTATAGAATTAGTAAATTCCCGAAACTTATGATTACAAAAATTTCAAATCCCCCCCCCCCCATTTTAATTAAATTTTTCTTTCTGTTAAAATAATATTTTATTTTATATAGTTTATAAGGTATGTTTAAAACAATAAAAATATTAAAAATAATTTTGTTTTACTTAAAAACTTTAATAATATGGAATGTATTGAATTTTATAATTTACTCATTTTTGAAATTTTTGTTTTAAAATATCTAATTGCGTCAATTCAAAAGGCGAATGCAATAACCACTTTCGCTCTTAAACCCGCGGAGAATTATTGTCTGCGGAGAAAACTTTGAAAATGGTTAAAACCTGCGTGTTGAACATCAATACCCTTAGAGAATTGTATTAGGCATCTTTTTTGTATAACAAATAAATTCAAAGTTTGTTTCATTTTTTAGTTATTGAAGGAAAATGAAATTTCTCAACGAAAAAAAATCAATACTTTTTTTTGCTCAACTCGCCAGATCTTTGTCGGTAATTGATATTTTTTCTTCACAATTTTATCTAACATTATTCAACATATTCTACGACTGTAGAGTGTTTATCAAGTTTTAAAAATATTTCAGGACCGTGTAGTGAATTTTCAAAAATATTTTCTTCGATATCTGGGATGCATGTATACAAAGGAGAAAGTTGTGTGAGGATGTTTCGAATTTTGACAACTTCCAGTGAGAGTGATGTAAAAATTATGTACGGCGTGTTAACCTCGACTAGAATCGTACGTCAATGTACGTCAACCCGTCGCTTTATATTCTCGCGTACCGAGTCTAAAACTTTTTGCAAAAACTTCTTTCATCTCTAAGCAAGATTTTGCTCACTGGAAGTTGTCAAAATTCGAAACTTCCTCACACAACTTTCTCCTTTTTATACATGCATCCCAGATTTCGAAGAAAATATTTTTGAAAATTCACGACACAGACCTGAAATATTTTAACTTGGTAAATCTTTTAACAGCTATAGAATGTACTGGGGAATGTTACATACCATTTTCAAGAAGAATAGCAATTCCCGACAAAGATCTGGCGAGTTGAACGCAAAAAAGTATTGATTTCTTCTTTCGTTGAAAAATTTCGTTTTCCTTAAATTACTAAGAAACGAGAGAAGCTTTAAATTTGGTCGCCTTACAAAAAATATGCGCAATAAAATTCTCTAACAGTATTGACTGTCGACACGTAAATTCAAATAATTTTAAAAATTTTCTCCGCGGACAATAATTCTGAAATGAAGATAATTTTAAGAAATTTTAGTTAAAACTTTAAGACAGAAAATATAAAACATTTTTCGTGATCAAAGGTGAATTTAAGAAATGTCCGTTTTAATTTCGTATTTTCGTTACAAATTCCGTTAAATTCCATTCTAAATTTCGTGAATATGAGAGAAGGTTACGTATAAAAGTATTTGATATTACGCCAACTTTTCCGTCACTTTTGTGACGTTTCCACTTTGTAAATTTCAGAATATTTCTGACAGTTTATATTAACAGAATACACAGTTACAGAATTTCGAAGTACCCGATCTTTTAGATTCTAAATACGAAAATTGATGCAATTCTGACTTTTGCAGATCTTTTTGGTTAAAATCTGAAAGATTTGATCTCTTTAAATTTGGTAAATATATACATGATAAGAATGTTTAAAAAATAAATTGATATATTGAAAAATTGATTTTATATTATAAAACATAAATGTTACTATATGAAGGAATAGTTTAGAAAGAACCCCGTGTAGAAAAAGACCCGCTGAGACCTCTTAGGATGAGCGCACCCGCCGCACAGTGGGGTGAACTCGGAAAACGAGGTTCAAAATGACATTTAGAACGCAATTATGCACCGATTTTAGAATTTTTTTTTTGAAAAATTCAGAACTGAATTTTTCAGAAAATGGTGA
>NC_046658.1:64267998-64296472 GCF_010883055.1 Belonocnema kinseyi | reverse complement strand
CCCCCCCCCCCCTCCCCACCCTGTAGCTCGGTTGCCCCCACGGATAAACGATTCAAAATTTAAAGTGCAAGGGGTGAATATTTTTTCAAAATCACAAAATTTAAAGTTTCATAAGTTCAAACTTACAAACAATGTATTTCTGTCAAAAATTGGATGACACTTTTTTGAAATTCGAACTCTCACAATATGGATGTTCCATAGGGGCCCCCGCAGGGGACCAAGCTCGGTTGGCCTCGCGGATCAACAATTCAAATTTCGAAGGCCAAAGGACATATATTTTTTTGACACTACTAATTTTAAGGTTTCATGAGTTCAGACTTACGAATAATGATTTTCTGTCAAAAATTGAATAACATTTTTCTGAAATTCGAACTCTCACAATATGGATGTACTTTGGGGGTCCCCGCAGGGGACCCAGTTCGGTTTCCCTCACGGGTCATCGATTCAAATTTCAACGTCCAAAGGATGAATATTTTTTTGACGCCACAAATTTTATGGTTTCATCAGTTCAGACTTGCAAGCAGCGAATTTCTGACAAAAATTCGATAACAGTTTTTTGAAATTCGAACTCTGATAATATGGATGTTCTATAGAGGCCCCCGCGGGGACACAGCTCGATTGCCGTCACGGATCAGTGATTAAAAGGAAGGGTAAATATTTTATATCCTAACAAATGGATATAAAAAAATACGATTTAAAATATGGTTTATGCATTCTAAATTTTCAAAAACTAGAAATACATCTGTCCCGAAAACAACTTTTTTCCTGCTTTTTTTTTTAAATTATAAGTTCAATCTTTTATGAAAAATTTTAAATGTTAATGAAAAATTATATTTCCCGTCATTGTAAAAAGTTTTAAAGTAATCTACAGCGTGAAAAAACAAAATATTACGCGAAGAAAAAATGGTAATCGATTTAAATTATTTATTTAATCATTATTTAAATAAATAATAAATAATTATAAAGAGAGAGCTTACAATTTGGTACTTTAACTTTTCTGAACTGTAGCTTATGAGGATGGCTTTTTCATCGAGTTTCAACTAGTCGGTTTAGCGCAGTGGTTAGTGCTCCCGACTGTTAGGCGGTAGATTTAAGGATAGATTATGTAGGCGCGATACCCCGTAGCGTTTGAAATTTTATTTGTGATATAATGTTTAAAAATGTAATATATGTATTCACTCTAAACAGGACTATTAATATCTGCAGACAAAATACTCGCAATCGATTTATATTTATTTTCTAAATAACTTTTTTGTCATATGGTTAGAGTATAGCAGTACGGTACTAATTAGCACTGACGCAGTACTGCCGCCCATGGTGAATTTCCTATTGGAATAGTACTGTGACAAAAAAACCAAGAAGGCTTTCATGGTGGCAGCCATGAGGGATTCATGAGGGAAGCCCATGTTGGGCCCCTATGGATTAGCATGTCGTTTCAATAAGGAACCACGTCCGGATTGCACTCATGGATTCCAAAAGGCATGAGGGCAATCCATGTGGACCCTGACGGGGGCCCCCTCCATTTTTCTACACGGGATATTTTAACAAGAATAATAGTTTTTTTGAAAAAATTCACAATCATTTTGGTGTTCTTTTATCTTTTAAGTTTCTTTAAGGAATTTGAAATAATGTCTGTAGTATTACAAGCTGCTATAAACATAATTAAATTATACTAACATGTACCCAAGATAAAACTTTTCAAAGAAACTTTTTGTTAATTTTTATATTATCTACCTACATATTTAAGTAGACCTAAGTTTATCAAATTATAGTTTTGGTAACAAACAATATCAAGATATATTATTTCTCATTCTCTAGATCATACATCAATGCTATTCTGTGAAAAATTTTTTACAATTGAAGGGCGGAAAAACTAAAGGGGGTAAGCGCCATTTTAAACATTTTACACGGCGACAAAAATACTTTCGCATTTTGTTATATAAAGCACCAAAGAATGTAATTTCAAAAATCAATAAAAATTTATATTCATAATTTCACCATTTCTGTAACGCGGTAGTAAGGCCCATACTATTCAAAAACTATTCAAAAATGCAAAAAACTTATTTTCGAAAAAAGAGGGGCTTCAATGATACTTGACTAATTTTGATTAGGATAGTTTACTTAATTTGTTGAATGAACCCATTATTTTTCGCAGAATGCAGCGAGTGGTATTTTGGAAAATGTTTCAAAGAATAAAATGAGTTAATGTTTATTAAGATTCAAGAAAACTTAACATATAATATGAATACGCTTACAAACACTAAATTTCAATAAAACCATTGTTAGAAAAATAATAATGACTCAAAATTAATTTTATCTATAAAATATATTGCTGCCTCTTTCAGAATGCATTGAAATTGATTGCCGTCACTTTTTTGCCAGTTGTCGGTTCTGAATCGCGTTGAATTATTTTTCACGCCAATAATTAAAACTCCATAGCATAAAACCGTAACTCGTATTTGTGTTGTTTTAAATGTAAAAATATAACTAGGAATATTTTGTTTATGTTCTTTTGTATTTTTGTCCTTTCCCAAAATTAAGTGGTCTATAAGGGATGAAAAATATTGAAGTTTCACACGTTCTTTTAACGCGTTAATTGTTTGAAAGAAGGTCACTATCTGAAAGAGAAATTCCATCCATTAACTGCTTTTTTATGAATGCGCAAATGCGGAAGGTCTTAAAGTGCCTCACAAAAGGTTAGTATCTGAATGTAGTCAAGGTATTTGATATCTTGAATTGAGGTTCAAATTACTTACGAAAATGTACCCTTTGCATTAAGAGAAAATTACTCAATCTTTGTCTCAAATACACTCTAAACTTATTTCCGAGCGTAAATCTTTTAAAGCTGAAAAACGTATTTGGATAATTCACCTCTTTACTCTTGAAAGTAAATTAAGGAGCACTTTATACAAGAAGGTATCGTAATTTATTTTTAGAGATAATGCAGAAAAGAATTTAAGAAAATCAGTTTGAGAAGAGAATAAGAAAGCTTTTCAAGCTGGAACTGTATAAAGGTATAAAACGGTATCAAATTAATATTATAATAGATATTAATTGTTTTCGGTGAATATTGTAGATTTATTTTTATTGTATTTGCAAGGGTCGCTTGATTTTAACTTTCTGGACTCTTTTTGAGAAAATTTGACTTTCCAGAGACAAAAAATCACCCCGCTACGCGGGCACATTCTCATCATGCACTGCGCGCGCGGCTCACAACCCTCGTAAAATTAAAACTCAAAACTTCCACCACTGTAATTTTCTGATTGTGAATTCTCTTTTGTTAAAAGAGCTTAACTCGAGAGTTTGAGCGCACCTAGGGCGCGACAACTGTAATTTTGTTATTGTGAACTCTCTTTTGTTAAAGCTCTTTCGGCTTTAGCAAACACATTCTCATCACGTATCTGGTCCTTCGCACTCGATTTTGTCCAAAATGTCAACTTTTCTACATTATACACAACGATTTTATATATAATATAATGCATTTTTTATGTTACTCTGTCTGGGATTGCTTATTCAGATATTGCAAAATAAAGCACAAATTGTGTTTACCATGATTATTTTAATATTTGTTTCTTATTTTGCATAAAAATTGAATCATAATAATTCTTATTTCCTGGTTTTTATCATTTTTTTATTTTTTATTTTGGGTTTTATGATTAAAGAAAAACTACTGCACATCTGCATATGGTCTAAATACAGGAACACATATAGGGTCCTATACAGGAACCTGTAAAGGATCCTACATAGGATCCTATGTCCTCTTTCGTCTTTTCTGTCCTTTTTCCAAAAATTTAGTTTTCTTATTTTTAATCTTATTTTTTACAATTGAAAGAAAATCTACTCGTCCTATCTAAAAATGATAAATTTATAGATCTTTTTAGGTGAGACACTTTTTTCTGTTAATTTTAGTTCGTACCTTGTGTCGTTTTTTCAAAAAATTTAATATTTTTATTTTGAATGTTATTTTTTACAACTGAAGCAAAAACTACAAGTCCTATAAGAAATTCTAACTCTTTTTTGGATAAAAAAGTGTTGTCTCATTTTTTCCGTAGCTTGTGTCATTAGTCCAAAAATATTTTATTTTTTTTTTTTTGTAACGTTGTTTTTTACGACTAAAAACAAAAACTACGCGTCCTACCGAAAAGTGATTCTTAACAAATTTGTAGATCTTTCCAGAACACGCAATTTTAAACTATTACATTTTTTCGTATCTTGCATAGTTTGACCAAAAAATGGAATTTTTGGATTTTTCATTATTTTTGGTACAATTGAATTTTAATTTTTAACTTTTCGAGCAAATTAAAAATGTTGTTATGATAATCTTGTAGGTCTTTCAAAAATCAACGTTTTTCTTTTCTTGACTGTTTTTTTTTCATATAATGCGTGCGGAAGTTTAGGTATGAATAACCGCATTTATTCAGTTTCATGTTTCTAATTAATCCAGCTTTCCATTTTTCCTTCATGACAATGTTAATCTTTTCCAAACCTTTTGCTACATTTATTCTCATTTATTTGTTATCAAGACAGCCGTTGGAGAATAGACAATTGTTTCTCCTGCAATCGAGTGTCTTGCACGTTTCAGTAGATCAATTATTATTGATCAGTAATTGAAAACCTTTTTTATAGGCATGAAAAGGGTGAAGAGTAGTAGAAAATTTTTTTCACTTCAATGGGAAGTGCTTCGTCAAATAAGAGGAGTCTTACGGTAAAAAATCATCAATTTTATGTCCAAACAACCTAAAAACCCTTTCAATTTTTTTCTCAATGGTAATGTAAATTTGCAATATTTCTCGTTATGTTACTCAATTACGATGTGTCAACACGTACGTGATACGTATACTGCGTGCAAAAATAATACAAAAGTAGAATTCAGATCAAATTGTAATTAAAACGTATGAGGCAATTACTAGCCTAAAAAGAATTTAGTTAAAATTCTCTTTATTTTCATTTAAATGAAACTTTTAAAATTAAATTATTGTCGAAGAATTTAAATGAGTGTTGATCAATTTATAATAGGAAATACCACAAATTTTTGGTAAAGAAAAGGGAAAATCGGACATATAACGTACAAAATTAAAGCTCATGATTGCATATTGTCCATAAATTAATAATCACACTATATCTTAATTCTTAGAACTTCTTCGCATACACCAAATTATATTTATTACCGGAAATTATGAATATTCGTAGAAAATGTATAGGGAATAACCTTTGAAGAATATTGATTGAAATTTCAGGAAATAATCAAAGCCTCCACGAACATACATTTTTTACAATGGATAGAAAAACGTGCTGTGACTTTCAATGTACTGCCAATTTTCCAATAATCAGATTATACTTTATTTTACCTGGAGACTGGAGTACAGATTTTATTCACAGAAATAAAACTGGGTTCTACTTTATTTTATCTACATATTTTTTTTGTGATTACAATTTTTAATTATTTCTGTTACAAAAAGTATAATTTTACTTCTAATTTATATTCAAGTATGAACGCTTTAAGAATGAAATTATTCTGTTTAAAATGTTTTGATTTCAGTTTTGTTTTACTTTCGTAGACGAGGAGTTGTGTCGCGTAAACTTATACAATTAGATATCGTATACGTCTAATTTGGAATAATTTTTAATGCTAGAAATATGATGATGTCGATTGCTTTTTATCAAAAAGATTAAATTCCCCCATACATAATGTTTATGTCCAGTAATGTTTATGGTCCAGAGTGGCTAAGAACTCTTTAAAACAATTAATAACGACTCCAACTAAGCGATTCTAAAAGATATATAATTATAAAAAATTTTTTCAGAGAAAATATCAGTTTCAGAATAATGAGAATATTCAACATTCAGCACAATTTAAAGCATATATCTGTATTGTTTTTTATAAAATAGAGACAACAGTATTCTACTAAATATATTGACCTAACAAAAAATATATATCCATTTTATATTTATTGTTTTGAAACAGATAGTACAATATAGTAATAAATATACTACCCTAATGAAAAACATTGACTCTATGTCTCATAATACCCCATTTACCATATTTAATGGTGTGCTGGATTATCCCTGTGTTCTCTATTAGTAAAAATATATGACTTAAACTAAAATAAAAAACTGATGTCTCACATTACACTTTGTGCAAAATGCACCCATGCACCACTTTATCGCATGCGGCGCTTTACCCCATGTTCCATATTACGTCAAGTTCCATATTGCCCTATATGCCATATTCCACATGTTCTTAAAAATAAAATAGTACGCATTGTTATAAATGAAAATATAAATATAAAAAATTTGTCCATTTTCCTAGATATTTATCTAACGGATATATATATTGAAAATTTTGTACAAATTGGTTTAATAGTGTAAGCTCCAGGTCGTCAGTTCCTACAAAAATTTAATTTTAAAAATTAAAAGTAAAACATAATATAAAATAATTTATTAATCACAATTCCCTCAAAAATATCTCTGACCCTTCTTTTAAAGAAGCATATTGAAATTTGTAATCCAATCAGATGTCTAATGTAGGCTCCAAGGTGTTATATAATCTTGTAAATTATTATATTTTTATATCAATGGATCCTTGAGAGTAATCTGCATCTGACTATCATGGTTAGCATTATAATTTTTAAATATTTATAATATAAAATGAATGTTTAAAACTACGAATATTGAGCAAATTGGCCAAATGCAATATACAAATGTACGAAAAGTACTTTACGATGCCTAAAATGTATAAGAGAAAGCGCACACGTCACGAAATACAAAGGAAGAAAATAAGTAAAGTACTTTGCGTTTTTTGTGCCGTGCAAAAGTGGCCAAGCACGCTGCTTGGTACAAAATAAATACTCCGCATGTGTCAGCATGTGTTGTACGTAAAGTCTCAAGTTGTAAATGTGTCGAGTCGAGCCAAGAAGTTCAAGCGAAGAAATGTGTAAGCGACAATCGATCAAATTCGGCATGGCATGCATGGCGTTTGCGGATTTCTCTCGTTGTATCGAGGGCCGAATGGTCAATAACTTTACAGCGAAATACTCCACAAGCGACTTCGCGTACTTCTTAGTTGAGATTTAATTTAAGAAGAATCCGCAGGTACATTTTTAAAGTAGTCTGACTACTGGGAAATCTAGCTAAAGCTATGTCCATTATTCTTTTCTGAAATTTGAAATTAAATACAAAATTTTACCAGGATATCAATTACTAAATTAGGTATCAAATTTGTATGCTGATTAATATAAATAAAATGTTTTTCAAATAATAATAAAGTGTAGATTTAAATGTTGATTTCACTCGATTCTGGCTACATTTTTTATTCTAGGTTACATTTTGCTAAAATTAAGCTCAAATACCCTGGAAGCAAATATAAATGAACAGTAATCCAAATTTTACATTATATGTTCTGTCTCCAAAAAAAATTTCTAACAATATTCAACGTGTTTTAAAGCCAAAATTAACCATTTTTGGATCCCGCAAGAGGTCGCTCCATAAGATCCTATGTTTTTTGACACGACTTTAAACAGTGATAATTCAAATTTTAACCTGGAAAGGGCCCCTGAAAAGGCATTATGTGAAAGAGGACATATTTCTCCACACAAAAAAAAAACTAATTTTAATGATTTTTCATCTGATCGATCCAATAGCCGGATCACGTTAAATAGTCAATTTGTTCTTGCAAAATCAGAAAGAGCACATGTGTTTCACCAAAAAGGGATACTTGTATCAATGAAAATGTGTTCCTATATAAAAGTTCTTAGCGCAAATGGTTTTTCTTCCATTTCTCCGTTCAACTCAGCGAGCACTTACATGACTTTATAGTTTGGACGGCCAAATTTTAGTCTGCAGGTCGACTTAGTTGCTAAAAAATCGAATTTTGTGTATAAAAAGAAAAGTAGCTCTCAAAATAATTACTGAATCCACATTTCCTACAAATTAAGACTAAAGCTTCATCTTTTTCATTTTTCTTGAGATTTATAGAAGAATCGGTTCAAAATTGTAGGCTAACGATCGACTTAACAGCTTAACAAATGGACTTTGAGCATAAATGTCAAACATCTCTAGAAATAATTAATGAATAACATTTCCTAAAAGCTTCATTTAATGAATTTATCCTGAATTTTATGGATACATTAGTCAAAAATTATAGGCAACAGGTCGACTAAACTGCTAAAAAAAATCCATTTTTAGGCATAAAAATGAGATATCTCTAGCAATCATTGGTGAATCAAAATTTCGTGAAAAGTGAGAATAAAGCTTTATCTACTAAATTTATTTTTAACTTTATAAGGAAATGGGTTTAAAATGTTAGGCTATAGGTTGGAAAATCCTTCTAAAAACAATCTCCTGCAATTTGAACTAGTCAATTTATCCTGAAATTTTCAGAAGAACGATCAAAAAAGCGATCGAAAATTAATCAAAATTTCCTTAAAAGCCCTCACGGAATTTGAATTAAACAATGTATCGTGAAATTGGTAGATAAATCGATTAAAGCTTGTAGGCTACTTGTAGAATGAACTGCTAATAATGATATAATTTTTATATTTCCTGTATCTGCTGTGTCTGGTTTCTAAAAAGTTCACAAACTGTATGCGCAGAAGTTCTTTATTACACAAATTGTGTATAATTTTAAATTTTATTTACAACGTTCAAAATATTTTTAATTGTTCAATTTTTATAAGTTTTTAGTTTAAAACAGTTACTTCTTGAACACATGAAATAAAAAATTTCACATATTTTCACTTACAATCTTTGGCATTTTCTTGGAACCATTCGCATATACTTGTAATCACATGCAACCATGCAATATTCGTACATCGAACTTTATTGTCATGTACATTAGGTATTTTTTAACAATTACACGTGCTAAAATTGTGAAAAACATGAATGATCTCACCATGCCAGATTTCATGTTCTTATCACATATTCGTATCATTTATTATTCTCACCTGTATACGCATTGCCTTAATATTATTTACCCTCTTTTCAATAACAAGCGTATAAATAGAATAATTCTTTTATTTTTCCATGAATTTATAAATAAAATTGTCGTGTTTGCTTTCTGCGATAAGTGAGCAAGAATCATGTTCTGTAATAAACAAATCTAAACCTTTAAACGCATTTGAAAAATAAATGATAAAATTGCTAATTGATACTGGAATAATATTACTAGCTCTGGAATTTTTAGAGCCTAGATTCAACACAACTGAAGGCCGAAGGCAGCAAAAATTGTTGACTTTTCGTGGCTTTGATTGCACGCTTTAGAGAATCTCATTCACGTGACCAACTTTGCCTGTTATTCTTCGATCTTATCTCTGTGTTCACGTGAGCAAGAGCAGGTATGCAATGCGCGATTATAAAGGTTCCCATTGATAATTTACACAATGATATAAAATGTATTTCACAATGACTGATCACAGTGATTACGGCGATTACGCACCCAAAAAATAATTTTTTTTTCTATAAGTATTGCAATTATGTTTATTTTTTGGAAGCTCTTATATAATAAATAATCTTAGTTGCGATATGTGGTTAGCTTCACTATGAAGATTGATGAGCGAAAAAAATTCAAATTAAAAACACATAAAGGTTGTGTGTCGCAAATTTTTGACACGCTGATGAATTTGTTTTTGTGGGATAATTAATGAGAACAATCTTTAAAATAAAGCAAGCAAAAGAGGAAAACCTCTTACATAAATTCAATATACTCTAAAAATGACTCAGTCATTATTAAATAAATGCATTACAAAATATATTGAATTATTATTCACGCAAGTTTTATCAATTTTACTTAGCATTTATTATAAAATCGTGACATTTCCTGCCTTCACGACATTTTTATTTAAAAATTACAGAGGTGTGAAAAAGTATGCTTCGTTCACTGTTGCGAAATCGTTTAGCTGATTATTTGCTCGCATCAATCCCAACGGCGGTAGAGAGTATCTAATAGAGTAACTTTGTCAGCACCTTTGATGTTCGCGGAAACAGGAAATCACCCGGCAACGTGTTAACCGGCCAAAGTGATATGAAATTTATTGCTCACTCGTAGATCTCTTCCTATCAATAAGCTTCCGTTTGAATCCTCGATAATACTTTTCATATTCGACTAATATTTTTAATATAAAACTGAAAATTAGAAACTTTGACTTTCGAACCATTTTTTATACTAGGGTCAGTGTGCTGACTTTTTTCTGAAACAAGTTGCGACCATATTAAAAAAAATTAATTTTTAAATATACAAAATAGTACAGAAATAGTACGGAAATGACCAAAATTGCGTCGCTTAGACACATTTAAATGGTTTTCAACAGACAAAACTAAACCTGGTGACGAAGCACAGCAGGGGAAAAAGTTTTTCTGAACAAATTAATTTAAATCTTAAAGTTTTGAGTTAATTTAAATATTTTTGAAAGTGAAAGCTAACTAAATCTCTAAGTAATTTATGAAAGCTGATTATTTAATTCTTCTTCTATTTTAGTTTTTTTTAATAATAAAATTGACTTTTTATCATAAACAATTCCATTATTTTTGAATAGTTACATTTACGTAAAACATAATGATATCACTCAAGACAATCCTTACAAATAATACAATTATTTTTATGTAATATACAAATTAATGAATAAGTGCTATATCAAGATTAGAAATATTAGGAGACTTAATTTTTTGTTCCAGATATACGTAAAACATGCTCAGTTTTTTATTTTGAAACATCTAATGCAATTGTTTGTTTTATAAACGAATGCATATTTTAGCCATTTCACGCTCTCAGAACTTTGTTCCTTTAATAAAATTGATCAAAAATTTACGCACAATAAATAATATGTATACGATTTTTTAATACCTGATAACAACTGTTAATTGTTTGAATAAATTTGACATATAAATACAGATTTTTATCATTTTTCATCTGGCAGATTTAATTTTCCCAACAGAAATAATTTTGAATAACTTGAAAAAATGCTTCGCTAATGATACTTTTGAACCAATAATAATTGTTTATTTTATGAACAAATTTATTTTAAAAATCACAACTTAATTACTTGCCAACAAATTGTTGCCATTTTTTTACGAGACAAAATCACCCGACAAAGTATTATAACAAATAGAGTTCTTTCTGAGTCACTAGAAATCGATTTCGTATAGAAAATAAATTCATATATTAAAAAGTAGTCAGTTATGAAATTGCTTATAGAATTGTTCAAATTAATCAAATTCTTTGTTCACAATGACTTACAATTTTCATATTAGATGAAGAAAAGTTATTTCTAGACGCAATTTTAGATTGAAAAGAATCATTTACTGGTACTATTTCAAAGTTTGATAACTGGCGTGTCACTGTTCTAGGTGACGGACAACTTTGCACGTAGAGACTTTGCGCATGCCCAACTACACGTCGATGGTCGGACGGAGAAGTGTGCACGTCCATCTGTGCACGTCCACGAACACAAGAGCCACTCTGTTCACTTTGAAATTTCGACGTGCACAGTTGTCCAAGTAACATCTGTGCAAGTGAATATTTGTCCTGGTAACATCCATTAACGTGCACAGTTCTTACTTGGACAACTGCGCACGTGCACAAATGGTACTTCGAAAACTGTACACGTCGAAGTTTTGACGTGCATAGATCGGATTCTGTGGACTTAAAAGTGCACAGATGCCAATTTCCTAACTGTGCACGTGTACAGATAGCACTTTTCCAATTGTGTACTTGCACAGATATCACTTGCCCAGCTGTGCACGTTCACAAATTTCACTTTCCCAACGGTGCACGTTTATGTCTTAACGTAAGGGTGTTTACGAGGATGGTCCGTTATATCTAAGTATAATAAACTGTTTACTGCTTCTCTGAATCCCTTCAATTTTACAAATTTTCTGAGCTCCTTGAATTTTCTTCATTACATGATTTCGTTTAATTCCTTGAATTCGCTAAATACCTTGAATTTACGGAATGCCTTGAATTTGCTGAATACATCAAATTCTCTCAATCCCTTAAATTCTCTGATTTTCTTGAATTATCTGAATCCCTTAAATTCTCTAAATTCCTTGAAGTACCTGAATTCTTCAGATTCGTTGAGTTCTCTGAGAGTCCATGAATTCTTGAATTCCCTGATTTCTTTAAATTCCCTGAATTCCCTGAATTACTCGATTTCCTTGAATTATCTAATTTTCACTAATTCCCTGCATTCTTTAAATTCATTGAATTCTCTGAATTCCATAAATTGTCTGAATTCCTTTAATTCTTTGAATTCATTGAATTCGCTGCATTCACTGAAGTCAGCGATCAGTGAATGCGGTTAATTCATTGAATTCCTTAAAGTCTCTGAATTTCTTGAAGTCTCTGAATTCCCTGAATTCTCTGAAATCCTTGAGATTTCTATGGCCACCTGGCCATCGACGTGCACGGTTAGGTACGTACAAAGTTGCTATGTGCAAAATTGTCCCATTCCTACTTATCTTATTGTAATTAGAAGTATAAATCAGGAAAAGTACTTATTTTACGCATATTTTTTACATTCTTGTCAGGGAAGGAATTATATTTGTATAAAATTTGACACCGGTCGTTTTTATTAAATTCCCACATTCAACATGTTAGAGCGTTTTCAAAATTTTCGAGACTATTTTGCATTCAGATTTAAAAATATTACTTAAAAAAGAAAACGAAAATTAAAATTGCAATCCAAACAAGGCACGACATCAAAAAAGTGAGCGAAAGAAAGAAATTTGATTTTTGAACACCATACAAGATGATCACAAAAACTTTATAACATTTCTTGGAAAATCGAACATTCGAATTTTGATCGCACGAAATATAATGAAAAGTACAAAATTTCATTTTTTGGTCAACCTATGCAAGATAGGACAAAGGTAAGGGAACAAAAAATATTTACCCAAGAAAGATAAGCGAAAATTTTTATAAAACACTTTTTTAAAGAATGCATAGACTGTTTTTTTCATAAAAAAACAATATTAAAAATAAAAAAAATTGAACAAAAGATGCAAGGTATGAACAAGAATTCATAAAAAAAAGTTTTACACCCAAATAAGATCAATTTATTGATATAATATAATTTAATACAATAAGTATATATAATGAAATTGATCTATACTAATTTTTTGATTGAACGCACAGTTTTTGTTATTCTTTTAAGCGAAAAAATAACATTAAGAATACAGATAAAACTTATTTGAAAAATGACACAAGGTTTAAAAAATGAATATTTTTAATCGTAAAAAATAAGACTAAAAATGAAGACATAAGCTTCAGTAAAATGTTTAACGAGAAAATTGTTTTTTTTTTTTAATGGAATGCGCACTTTTTTTAAATTAGAACAACAAGACAATTGAAATCCGTCGGTTATAATACCAATACAAATTATAAATTGTAATAATCTTTGTGGCTATTTATCCCGCTAGCAGGAGAAATAGTGTGAGTATCTATTTAGCCCACTGATTGTATGAATAGTGAGGGTATGTTATTCAGACCGCTACTGCAAGAAAGTGAAGTATATTTATTTAAACAACAACTCATATTCAATTGTATGTTATTAATTGCGATATAACCTCAATTTTGAACTGGCAGCAGCGTTACCGATAAATAAATTATCCTCTAAGTTCCCGAAATTATTCCACTAGAATTCCTTCATGTCGAACTATCGGAACGAAATCGACATGAAGGAATTCTAGTGGAATAATTTCGGGACCCTAAAGGATAATTTCTCCAGCGGTAACGCTGGCTGTCAGCTCTGACAGGTGAATGATGGCATCAATCGGCAAGCTGCATAAGTCTATTTCGGCGGGAAATTTGATATCATTCATGAGTAAAAATAAAAAAAAAATCAACACAATTTGCTCCGACATTGTCAACAACCAGTCATTGCCGTCACCTCACAGACGATGTGTTAACAAGGAATTTTAATTTCTGACTAGTTGAAACTTTTCAACTTTTTCTTTTATTTTAAATGTGAAACATTTAAGTTTCCCTCCTAGAAATAATCGATTGAACACGATTAATAATGATTAAGAGTAATCAAAAGTTGAATCGATTTAAATTGTTGCTAATTGTATCAATCGTTCCCAATCGGATTGAATTGAGTAAACGCACTTGCCTGTAATACGCCCTCTGCAGTTTTCGTTTGTAACATACATGACGCGCACGTGTTTATTGGTTAGATATTAAATTTTTAGTAATTTAACCAATTTCTAAGTACAAAAAAATATAATGTTTAGGCAGTATACTGAATAAAAAGTTACAAGTATATGGATTAACAGCATGTAAAAATCATACCGTTTAACGATGTGACTTCTTGAAATTTATTTGTTTGTCTGAATAAAAAACCGCTTGTGAATAATAAATGGCATAATCAAAATGATGCAGTGAAAACTTAACCCCTAACTCAGAATAAGGGATACCCAATTGAAAACGATTGGAAACATTATAGAAGGTAGGATGGCGCCAATATTTTGAAACTTAGACTAAATAAATTATAGGTAACTCATTAAATTTTTAGTAGAAAAACTAATCCAATTCTTTTAAGTTTCTTGCAATGTAACAATTTTGAATTTACAAATAAGTTTGATATTAAATTCTTGAAAATTCTGGTTTTAAATATTTCAAATATTAAATTTGGAATATTTCAAATAATTTGGTTTGCAAATATTTCTATTTTAAAGGTTTAAAATTATTAATGTTACAGTATTAAATTCATTTAGGTTTTATTAGGTTCAAAATTGAATTGAATACGTGCGGAACTCATAAAAACAAATGGTTTTCCTTCCATAAGCACATACATTTTTTATATTCTCTCCTTCCTGACACTTTGTGATTAATAGCCACATATTTATGTAATTTTGGTCAAATTTTTTATGTAATAGTCTGACAAAAAGTTTATTTTTGGTCTTTACATCCAGTTGTCATACTCATAATTTCATCAAATCTTACGTAACCGTATGGACGTTTTTCGACATTTTAGCATATCAAAGAATAAGGCTTCTAATTTTTAATTTACGAATTGTTTTAAACTTGGAGTTTGAAATGCTAAAATTAAGAAATTATTCAGTTTAAATTTAAGCAGTTTAGAAACCCGAATTTTAAAATGCTATTTTTGAAGACTGCATTATAAATTATACAAAGTTAAATGCTTCTAAATCCATATTGTACAATTTCAAATGCTTTATTTATAAAAAAAGTTTCTAGAAGCTTTTCATTTTTACATATATCAATGAACGTTGGAACTCGAAATCGCTGTTTGAAATGTTATAATTAAATATACAGAACGCTTAGTGATCAGAAAACTTCCACTTCCATTAGTTTAATTTGCAATTTAGTCTTAAATACCTTAAATAACAAAATTTTCAGCTTCAAAAACTTAAACTTTAAATTTTATTGACTAGTGTGAAAGATTTTTAACCAAGAGATTATTCCAGATTTTGTCTTCAATCTTGGTGGCCACCTTACGAATAATATAAAAAGTTTGTTTTATGTCAATCATTAGTGGTAAAGGGGAAATCATAATCTAACGATTACCGAATATAATATCACCGACATTCAAGTAAATTCACTGGTCAATTTAGAATGAATTTTGTCCATCATTTTGAGTACTTATATTTCAATAAACTAAAAATTTAGAAAGTTGAATTGATAAAAACTTTTTTTATTATAAGATACATCTGTGTGTTAATAATTCCGAATAATTATAAATTGAAACCTCTTTCTGAAGAAAAATTTATCTCTAATATTAATTTTTAATTGTTTCATTTAATTCAATAAATAACAGCTTGACAATTGGAACAATTGGAAATGCAAAATGTTCAATCGTTGCCAATCGTTTTGGCACAATTAAGAAACACGATTCATAACGATTGAGATATTAGTTATATTGTTTCTTTTCGATCTCAATTGATTATTTCTAGAAGGGTTATCAGCCTGAAGAGGTCAGAAAACCAATGTGACGAAACGTCGCAAAATTATCGTGAATTATTCATTTATAACCCCAGTGATCAATTAAGAATAAAATTCTTCAAAACATTTATATTTTATGATTATGAATATCCAAGGCACTTTTTCGATAATATGGTTGGTAATTACTTATCCAATTTTTTTTAAAAACATTTAGACAAAACTTTTTTCCATTAGACCGTTTATCTTGATACAACACCTTTTGAAACCAAATTTTACAAAATTTTATTTCTTAAATGCTATATTTTTGTAAAAAAAAGAACTGGTTCAAACGATCAGCGATCACATTTTGGAAAAATTACCCTGCAAATATCCTTTTGACTGTGTGTGTGGACTTACGACCCGTACTTAATTTCACGGTCAACGACAGGAAATTTACGTCCTGCATGTTTTTTTTTCTAATGGCGGACGCAGATTAAGAAAAAAAATATTTTTGACTGCGGATTTGAAAAAAAGTGGAAAATTTCACGTGAATAATGACCTGTGGAAAAATGGTTTTCGTGACCTTGGAAAGGTAAACAATTAAAGTCAAATGTCTGAGAAACGACCAGATGACAAGAAAATAGCAAAAGAAGCAAAAAGTTTTTAAAAGATAAAACAAAACAAATTTCTTCAAATGAGACTTTTTCTGAATAAAAATAGTTATAAATAGTAAGGATCAGGTATTGAAAACGTTAACTTAGGTAATTATACTGATTATGGTAAAATCAACGTTGTAAACAAAAGGTTGCCCGTTCTAACTACAAAATTGTGGCTTCTACGGGAACATAGATTTATAGAATCTATATTTTTAACAAGGTTGTAAATAAATGATGGCTTATCATGTGAGAAAATTTTAAGAGAATAAACAGTTTAATTTTGTGACATAGATTAACTATAAGATTTTTAAAAAAATTATGTAGATTGATGGTTCTTATTTAAAAATGATATTTTTCTAATATCTATTGTTCAAAATTAACAAAAATCTGTATTTGTTCATGAAATTTATTTAAATAACAAATATTATATACTAATAAAGTCGCTTAATAAATAAGGCTCTTTCTCAGTGATTGACAATCGATTTTGTAAACAAGAACAACATACTTTGCAATTAATCAAGTTTTGAATTAATTTAGTTAAAATTTAATCAAATAATTAACAAATACGTACAGATCATAGATATTATTTATTTTCAACAAACTTTTGGTCAATTCTCTCACAGAAACAAAGTCCTTAGAGCACGCAATGGATTAGAGATACATTTGTTTATTTTTGTTTACAGCATTGACAATTACTTTGGAAATTTAAATTCCCTAATATGATATTTTATATGAAGCAAATTACTTGCAATTATTTTGCACCCATGTACCTCTAAATATTATTTTTAATCGAACAAAGAACAATGTATCTACCATAAATTTCTAAATCTACTCTAACTGAACTACTATAAAGGTCATTGGTCAATTTCACATTCAAAAGTCCATACAGCACTTAATGTCATATCAAAGAACTCAATGCTTTTCTAAGTACATCTTTTTTTATTTTAAATTTATAGGTATTTGTAGAAATATTCACCGACATAAAATCGTATTTTTCTCTTCAAAGCTAGAATTATAGCCAACAAAATTGAATCCAATGAAATGTAATAAATAAACCATAAAGTAAAATTAAACTTTTATACTATACAACTCGTTTTTACGACTATTTCATAATTCTAAATTTTTTCCTTCTTCTGAGAAATGGCATGTTCATTTTCATAAGTAAATGGTTGCAAGTTTGCGCTTACATAATAGAAGAACGCAATGACTAGGAGGTGTAGAATATTAATATCTATAAACGACAGAAATTTTCTAGAGGTCATGAACCATGGATACCTATTACAATATATCAACACAATTTTGCTTCCAAAATATTGTTCTAATAAATTTTACAATATCAGTGAAATGGAAAAGAAGTTTACCTTGTTTTCGTTAAAAGTTCTGTAGAACGAAAAAATAATCTTTGTCGAAGTTTTGAATAAGATTGATATAAAAATCCTTAAGAAACCTTAAGCCAGTTTTCACATGAAACTTTTATTAATAAAACTTTATCCATACTTATGTAAATTCAGGTCGCTCTTATTGTCCAGACTTTATTTCTCGCGAATTTTATTTTGTTTGACTTCTTTGCATACAGAGAAGAAGTCTGCGATCGCACTTCAGTAATGTGAATCTCTTTGATTTAACACCAGCATTACCATCTTCGAATAAATTTATCTGTTGGATAAATTTACTTTATTTGAGCAGGGACAGTTCGATTTCCAGCAAAGAAGCTTTGCCTTGAGCATTCTTAGTGCGGTGAATAAATTTATCTGAAGAAGAATCGGTGAATTCTTTAAGCACTGAAAAAAACAAGATTAAATTGTATTCCTTATTACACTGATAGCATAATTAAAGGTTAAGCCTGTTGTTATTGAAAGTCATTTTAAAGTAGAGAAATTAACATATCCTTCCAGAATTAAGATTCTTTTTTGCATTCAGAAATAGCAGAATTATACGTTCCACTTGATTTCAATCTATTTATGATAAGTGTGTTTTAAGGTCAATTTTCTAGATCCTAGAATATAAATGGGCCTTTGACTTTCGAAGAACACAGTAAATGCCACTTGATCAATTTGATCCACCCAGACAAAAATTTGTATTCGGCAAAATGGTTTTGTTTTCCGTATTTGGTTGCTATTAAAAAACATGTTGATTGGATGAATAAAATTTGTATTTAGTTGACCAAATTCGTGAACTTTCATCAATCATAGTTTTTCCATCTCGTTGATCTTCATCAAAATAAGAGAGCCGAAAACAGAATCAATAGGGATTAATTGCTTCATTGCAAAATAATCAACATTACTTGAATCTTTGTATTTACCTAAAATTGAATACATTTTTTATCAACCAACAGAACGATGTTGTGAATAAAAATAACAAAGGGCCCTCTACAATTTATATTGCAAATCGCTAGCCTTCAAATTATCTCTTCTTGTGAAATTTAGTACTTAAATAAACAACTAAATAATACACACAATATGACAGAATTCCATAATGAGCCATTTACAAGGTAAATTGTGTTAAGATCCTTAATGGTAAGATAAACTACAAGTTTTGGTGACATGAACCAAACACTTTTCTTAAAATAGCAAAAACATTTATTTAAATGAAATAAAATATTATCTTGGAACGATCAACATTTTTTTGTGAAGTGGACTATTTTGATCTGAAGTTGATAGTCAGAATCTTATGCAATGGTACTTTTTTGTTTGCCTTTTTTTAGGTGGCAAAAGAAAGCATGTGAATAGATGCTCCGTTCTTCGTTTCATATATTCACTAACTTTTGTGCCTTATACTAAGTCTTATTCACTAAAATACTACTATAAAAAAATGCTTTTAAAGATTCAAATATAAATTATTGCTTCAATGAAAGCTTCACAACTTTGGGCAATGATTTATGTACGAATATGCGTATAATATCATACAAAATGTCTAGTCATTTTCTTTTCTTTGTTAGTTATATTTAGAATTTTATATTAGGAAAACCTAGAGGAATAGGAGGAAAGTGTAAATATGGCTTTTCTTTTGTAAAGGTTTGAATTAATCATCTTAAAATTGCTAGTCGGAATAGTGGAAGTGAAAAGTATTGAGAGCATGTCAGGGGCTGAAAGCCGCTACGTCAATATACAACGATGATTGATATACTCTCTTGAATCAACTTTGCCGGATATGCAATATGCGCAACTCTAAAGTTACACCTTATGATGCTTTAAAGTTTAGTCTACGGATTCTGTTTATGCAATCTATTATAATTAGCATAAGCATTAAGGTGGCAATGTGTATAATTATTCCGAATATTCAGCACTTTAACGATTTAAAGATTGCAGTTTTACAGGAAGGAAGTTTTCAGCAAAAAGGAACTAATTTTAGGTACATAATATTTACTGTGTCCGATATAAATTTTGATAGATTTGAAGTTACTTTTGTATTTAAAAATGTTTACAAAATTGTTACTATCGATGACAAAAAATGATGTATAAATAATCTTCAAATTAATTATTTCGCTTTGTTAACGTTGAACCATCTATGTTTTCGCTCATTTATCACATGATTTTGTCTCTTTATTTTTTTTCTGCCACCAAGTTTGACTTTTTATTCGTGTATTTAGATTAGCTTAATATCTTATAAAGTTCCAGTTGCACTTGAAAATGTTTCGATTGAATAGAAATTCCGTAGTATGAATTGGAATATCAAGTTCTCATCATTTTAGATCGCGATAACAATTTTGCGTCTGGACTTATAATAGTTTAAAACGACACGCAAGATTGGGAAAGTTCCTGAAAAAAAGGTATTAATTACAGTTACAGTCATTGCACTGTAAACTGGATTTCTGTCAAATGAATTTAAGCGTTCCTAGAATTACTGTCCTCGGCAATTTGGGGATAAGGGGATCCGCGAGACCAAGAGAGAAGCACTGCTCAGTCAAGAATGACAAACAGCATAAAAGTTACAGGTTCAGCGCGGTACTTGCATCATGTTGTGGCATTCGTCCAAATCCAACATATTTTTTATTCGTTTAATACATTTTTCCGAAGATAATAAATAAAAACCATAAGTGTTTCGTCCATTATATGTAATATATTTAGAACTTTTTCACCCGGGACTTGTTACATTTTCAGTCTATGATTAAAATCACTTGTATTTCCTACACTGTTATTTTTTCATATACAAAATATTATGTTACACATGTGAAATAATATAAGAATTTCAACAAAAAAATCAAAGCTGTCCTTATTACAATTGAAGCAATTTAAATGACAATTAAAAGACAACTGACGTGAATTTCGAAAAAGTGGAAGTGAAAGTGAAAATGAAGGTGAAAAAAGTTACATAATCGATGTTCATGATTGAAGAATTTGTAATTGAAAATCTGGATAAATCAAGTGAATTTTAATTTTCAAGTTTCAAAATTTCTGAGGGCTCGACACAAGGAGTTTTAGCGTCTTACATCGGTATGAAATTAAATGCAACAAGCATAATACTTTGTGGCATCACCTGAAATCAGAGGTATCTGAGTGAATATTTTGAAAAAGATTCGATATTTTTAAATGAGTGGAAATCGAGGAAAATAAAGAGAAATATCTTTAACTATTCCAAAATCGTTAGCGAGTCAGTAGGAGTCAGCGAGAGATTGTGAGCAATCACGAGCAGTCAAGCGACAAATCAAGAGAGCAGTCAGTTTAGTCAGTGCATTCAGCATGTTATTGTATTATTATTGACTAGTAAAAACTTTACTTATAAAAAATTTGCCATAATTCTTTAACCAATCGCAGGGTGGCCGTTTTATTCCAGGAAAAGAATTCACGGTCATTTCCTCGTGTCTTCCCGGATCACAACCATTTTTAACGTGATTGAAATTGAAACATTCGAAATATTGAATCTAGAAAGGTTTCTTTTAATATTATAAAACCTTAACTTGAAATTCAAGGACTTTTAATAAAAACAATTTTTTTAATCAGCGTTCAAGAATTTTTTTAATGAAACACTATACAGGGTGATTTTTTTTAACTTGAAACTTTCAAATATCTTGAAAAATAGGCACTCTATGAAAAAATGTTTTAAATCAAAATTTAATCATTCTGAGGAGTACATACACTGATTTTAAAATCGGCTCCCCTATACCGCCTCCTGGAGGTGGGGGTGGAGGCAAGTTCGAAATCATAAATGGGAACCCCTATTTTTTATTGCATATTCGGATTCTTTGGATAAAAAATTAATTAGGGGTAATTCACAAAATACGTGATGCGTTTAGGAGCGGGTGGGGGTATGCCAAAGTATCATTCTCCATGTTAATCCCAATGGAAAAAATATCACGCAGGGTGGGAGGGGTCAGAAATTCTTGAAAAGTGTATCACGTATTTTGTAAATGACCCCTGATAATAAAAAATACACCATTTTTATTGTGACATGACTGGTCATGGAAAAAAAGAATGTTTCAAATCGCTACAGAATCGTTGAGCGAGTGCAATAGAAACTCGTACATTAAAAAAATACATCCCGACGAACATAGGTAGAACCTCCTTCTTTTTGAAGTCGGTTAAAAATAAAGGCAATAGAGCTTCGAATCTCTTTCGTAATCATTATTTTAAAAAACGTGACAAAACGTATGTCTGTTCTTGAGAAGTAATTATCAAGTAAAACGTATATATTAACAGTGTTTCCTGAATATTCCTAAATTTCAGCTCTGGCCGAGAACGAGAACAAATTGAAATGGTTCTGGTGTATGGAGAAGCTGAAAGAAATCTTGATGATGTTGTCAATCTCTATGCTCAGCGTTTTCCAAATAGAATTGTGTCACGTGCTTTATTTTATCGTACTATTATAAAATTTACTACCGATGGAAGTGTTCAACCTAAGAAACAGACCCGTACAACAACAGACATTGGAGAAAATAATGAGATTGCTGTATTAGCTGCAGTGGCCAATAATCCTCACGTTAGTACACGAGAAATTGCTTGTGATTCCGGAATGTGCTAGAGCAGTGTTTTGAAAATTTTGAAACGTAATAAATTTCATCCGTATCATGTATTTTTACAACAAGATCTTCATGGCGTTGATTTCCAAAATCGAGTAGCCTTTTGTCAATGGGCACGTGAACAGATATAACAAAATCCCAACTTATTTCGTTATGTATTATTTTCTGACGAATCGTCTTTTACGAACCATGGAATAGTTATTCCACACAACATGCAATACTGGAGTATTGAAAATCCGCAGTGGCTTCGTTAAGTGAAACACCAGCGTCCATGGACTGTCAACGTATGTTGTGAAATAATTGGCAACAAACTGATCGGTCCCCAGATTATCGAAGGCAGCTTAAATGGCCCAAAATATCAACACATTCTGGAAAATGAAATGCCAATATTGCTTAAAGACTTGACCTTAGAAATACGGCCGAACATGTGGTTTCAACATGATAGTTGTCCGGCACACTATTCAGCAGTTTCAATGGTTGCTGGATTGGCAGAGGTGGTCCGATAAATTGGTCTGCAAGATCGCTAAATTTTTCTTCCAACAGACTTCGTTTTGTGGAGCTTCCTGAAAGATAAAGTGTACAAAGAAAAATCAACAACACGTGAGGATATGATTGACCGAATTACAGGTGCATGTGCTGAAATTCAAGAAGATACATTTCTCCGCTGTGAAAATTCATTTGAATTACGGATTAATAAGTGCATTGAAGCCGAAGGTTATTATTTTAAGCACCTACTTTAATTAAAAGATGATTCCCTGAGTACCTCCAACTGCGTGAGGCAAGGGGACACACGTAATCAACAGAAAACTGTTACGTCCACGTCGTTGATCCTGGGTTAACCCTTATTCGGCACACTTCCGTGGAGAGACATGTTCGGCACACTGGGACCACCTGCACCCTAACGACAAAATTTATTATTGTAAATGAACCGCTTAACATTTTGAGTTGCATTTTTTACAGGATATGTTAAGAGCTTACTTTTCCAAAATATCATGGTTATATGTTTAAAAATCTTTTTAAAGTATGATGAAAAAATTGATATGAAAAAAAAAACGGAAAAATGATGATTTCACACAAAAATTCATATCTTTTTTATTTTTTTATTAAAAAAGCTCAAAATTCACCTGAATTAACTTCTAAGGTATTACTTTCAGAAAAATAGTATAACCTGGAAATCTGTTTTAAAAAAGGTATTTATTTTTAGATATGAAGGTAGGAATTTTGAGAAAAATGAACTTCATGTTGTTGCCAAAATGTTACAAAAAATTTATTCTCCAAAGAAAACTTTTACAATGTTTTGATCGAAGTATTGTCAAAAACTGTCAAAAGCATGTAAAATAATGTATCATCAAATTTTACTATGCATTACCGGCACAATCTATGCAAATCATGCAGCTGTGCTTTTCGCAAACAGCGCGAATACGACTACCGCAAACTTTTCTTATCTTTCGATCATTTAATCTGGAATACAATGCGCATCTTTTTTGTGTATTATATTGCACTCGCTGCAAAACTCTTGCATTTACAATAGCTTGATCAAGAATCGCAAAGAAAATTATGCATGGCCATCTGTGTGTCCTTCCAGCAGCAGTACAGGAATGACACAGTTTGTCAAAATTGTCCTCGAGCACGAGACTCTAGAAGGCGTTAATTTAAACTCGCATCCTCCATTTCAACATCTTCGCTTTCGTTTTCTTCTTCTTCTGTGATTCCTTCAGAATAATTTCTTTGTGTGTCGTCAGAATCATGCTTACTGCCATCCGAATCGCTCTCTTCATATTCTGTGAGTAATTCCTCGCGCATAGGGCAAACCCGCAAATTGTACGCCATCTGATTGATTATGTAATTAATCATAACATACCGTTTAAAAAAAAGTAGGAAAACATTTTTTACGTATCTGATTCTTGAATCTGAAGTCGAAAAACAACGTAAAAAAATCACTTAAAGTTTCAAGAATGAATCATGCGCGGCACACTGGGTTGCAGGTGGTCGCACTCGATTTCGAACGACTGACATCCGAAAACTGATGGTTTGAGCAAAACGCTGCTGCACTGTAGCTATGGTGGCAAGATCGAACTTCAGCCAAATGTCGTACTAGACCCGCTTTTTCTACGTTTAGGTATTTAAAACCAATGAATTATAGCATGGGGGTGCAGGTGGTCCCGATGTGCCGAATAAGGGTTAAGCTAAAAGTAGTAATTTGTTTTAAGACTAATTTCGAGTATTGCAGAGTCGTAAGCTTGCATTCTCAGTAACAGTAAAGTGAAGAAAAATTGAATTTCGTCTATTACAGCGCCATCTATCGCGAAACAAGAAAAATGGTTTAGACAAATCATGCGCATTTTTATCCAAAGAATCCGCATATGCAATAAAAAAGGGGTTTCCATTTAAGATTTCGAACTTGCCCCCGTTTTTCATACCTTGTGTCGTCTTTTTGAAAAAAAATTTAATATTTTTATTTTGAATGTTATTTTTCACAACCACAGCAAAAACTACGTCTCCTATAAAAAATTAGAGCTCTTTCTTGGATGAACTAGTTTTGTCTCATTTTTTTGTAGCTTGTGTCGAAAAGAGATTCATTATAAATTTGTAGTTCTTTCCAGGGCGTGCAATTTGAGCTTTTTCATTTTTTTTTGTATCTTGCATAGTTTGATCAAAAAATGGAATTATTGGATTTTTCATTATTTTTGGTACGTTCAAATTTTCGACCAAATTAAAAAATTTGTTATCATCATCCTGCCGGGTTTTCAAAAAGCAAAGTTTTTCTTTTCTTGACTTTTTTTCATATCATGCGTTGTTGGCTAAAAATGTTAATTTTAGTTTGTTTTTTTGGATTTTGAAAATGCTCTAACTCTGATAATTTTCTTTTTATAAAAAAAGTCATTGTTATGAATTGTTTGAGTTTCTGAGTACTATGAAGAACCGTACATAGAATTTTTAAGTCTCGAAAAAACGTGGTTTCAAAAATTTTTGGTACGATCAAATTTGGAATTTTTAACTTTTCGACTAAATTAAAAATTTTGTTATCATAATCCTGTAGGGCTTTCAAAAATCAACGTTTTTGTTTTCTTGACTTTTTTCGTATCATGCGTTGTTTGGCTTAAAATGTTCATTTTAGTCTGTTTTCTTGGATTTTGAAAATACTATAACTGTGGTAATTTTTGATTTTTCGAAAAAAGTTACAAGGATAAATTGTTCAGCTTTTTGAATACTATGAATATCCGTATAGAGAATTTTTGGATCAAATAATTGGTCTCAAAAGTATTCAAAATGTGCCCACTTTTTGAATTTCCATCCAAAATGGCTGGCACAGATATACAGACATACAGACAGACACCTTCGTAAAAACCCATTTTTCGGATTTAGGGGGTTTCAAAACGTGGACATTTAACAAAAACTGAGGGGGAAGGTCAAATTTTACACAAATGTAATACCTTCTCCGATGAGAATGTAAAAAATATGTATCTAATTTTGCAATCTGCGTTTCAAAAATAAGATGTTTGGAATCGACAAGTTTTTTTAAACTTCGCGTATATTCAACTTGTCTAAAGAAGTTTTCAATTTGACAGGCAATAAATTGAGACACTGGTGACAACTAGGTAAAGCCCAAAATGAAATTTTACAGGCGAAACCATCCAAGAAAAACTTCAGAAAAGTTGAAAATGATTTTTTTAATAAAAAGAATCACACGGAACATAAAATATAAGTTTAATCCTCATAATTATTTCTCTTAGCAAGAGGAACAAAAAACAAAATAGGCTTTACAAATTTTTCGACTAAAGTGGGCTTTAGTTAGTTGTCGTTCTTAGCGCCTCAATTATGTTTCTTAAATTTATCAAATTAAAAAATTTTAAACTCTTTCAAACAAATTACAGGAACAAAATTAAACTTTGTTTAATGTCGCAATTTTTAACTGATTACTGAGAAAAGTCCTCTACTAAATTTGAAGAACATTTACTGGTTGCACTTGTCTTCAGGGTATATTCAAAGAAAATTTTAATACATATACTGCCTGATGGGTGATTCGCTTTCCTGACATGTTAAAAAAGGTCATTAAACTGATTAAACTTATCATTTTCAAATGTAGGCCGAGAATTACGGCAATCGGTATGACACGCGTTACGAATATGTCACGAATTGAGGTTATCGGTATTTCCAGAAATGTTTTGACAATATTTTGTCTAATAATTCAGTACATTTTTAGAATAAATCTTCCTTTTTATTGCAAATACTTATATAAGTACACAGATAATTCAACATATATTTTATTGTTCATCACATATTTTAATATTTTTATCAATATATTATAAAGTTCTACAAAAATGTCTCCTTAAAGTTTGTTCTTATCTCGCGTTATTTTTTTAAGTGTTGCGAAAATGTGTAACCAATCATTAAAGATATTTTTTTCTCAACAATAGATACAATTTTTTGTTGAAATGGAAGACCAAAGAAGACTCTTAAATTATGCGCTTATTTACTTTTTACGTTAAAAAAATTTAAATTGCCAAGAGACATTTTTTCAGAAATTTTTTAGAAATGTAATTTGATTTCTTTGACGTTTTTCACATCTTCTGGCGTTTTGAAAAAATATGTGAATTTTAGTGTTTCAGAAAAAATGATTCGCTATTCTCACCAAGAAGCAGGCAGAGATTTAAACTACAAAATAAATCAAGTAAAAAAACGATGGAATTTTAAATAAATTAAAATCGAATAATTTTCTGAAAACCATCGCCATTTTGCCTCTTTTAAACTTTTTAAAATGTACCAACAAATTTCGAAAGTGGACCAGAAATATACATTTATTAGCATTTGTTCATTAAATTTAAATTATTTAAACAAATGGAATTTGTTTAAATCATTTTTTTTCTCGAACATTCGTTTTTCCCGCTAAAAATTATTACTATCAGTCTAGTAGAATATTTATTAACATTGGTTCATATATTTTCAATTGTTTAAACAAATGGAGGTTCCGTATATATTTTTTTTATAAAAACTTATTAATATTTCTTCAGTGGAATATTTATCAACATTTGTCGATTAATTTTATTTTTAAAAAAACTTTGTCATAAAAATTATTGCTTAAATATTACTGATAAATTAATTATTATTAAATTAATCATTAATTAGTTATTACTTATAACTGATGAATACTCCACTAGACCAACAGTAATAACTTTTATTTTTTAAAAATCGAAAAGAAATTATTTAAACAAATTCCATTTGTTTAAGCATTTGAAAATTTATGAACTAATATTAATAAATGTTCCACTAGAACAATAGCAATAATTTTTAAGGAAAAAACAAAATTTTGAAAAAATCGCTAAAACAAATCCCATTTGTTTAAATAATTAAACATTAACTAAACAATGTTAATAAATATTCTACTAGACTAATAGTATTCTTTTTTTGGGGGAAACGAATTTTCGAGAAAAAAAAATTTAAACAAATTCCATTTGTTTAAATGATTGAAAATTAATTAAACAATGATAATAAATGTATCCACTAGACCAATATTAATATTTTTAAATAAAAGAAATCTGGCACATTTTGTGCCATTTCAATGGATTTAATATGGTTTAAAAAGTGAGTAGAGGAATTTAAAATTTTAGAAAGCATTTTAAATGATTTAAAAAAAATCAAAAGAGTGTAAGGATTTTCATGTAATTTAAAAATATTTTAAAGTATTCAAATAGACTTGTAGGATTTTCAATGGATTTAACCGGAGTTATTTGATCTTGAAAATTTTTAAATTTATAAACGAATTTTAAAAGATTTCAAAATATTTAAAAGAGTTGCAGATATTTTAAAAGAATTTAAGAGATTTTAAGTAATTTTGAAGATTTTTTTAGGAATTTCGGTGGAATTTAAATGACTTTAAGATTTTAAAGAAATTTTAAAGTATAAATAATGTTTTTGAATTCTTCAAAGTCTGTTAAATATCTTGAAATCTTCGAAAATTTGCAGAAATCCTTTGAATTCTAATGAATT
>NC_046658.1:64262115-64267898 GCF_010883055.1 Belonocnema kinseyi | reverse complement strand
AAAGAGGGAGCTCTTCTTAACATTTTGACACCAAAATCATGTCGATACACCTTACCGACTGCGAGTAAAGCCACCCACGCTTTAACTTGACAGACTGTATTTCAGATTTTTTTGTAATACTTCCAGCTAGGTTAGCTGAGAGGCTTTAGACGTTAGGAATTAGGAATGTGAAACTTATAGGGTTCGAGCCCCAAAGCGAATAAAAATTTTCATATCGTGCGATTATAAACAGTGTAGTGATTGTATTATATTTATTGAACTACCCATCGTATTCTTTACTATAAGATTAGTTCTATAAAATTTAGTGGATATTTTTTGTCTGTATAATTGCCATAGTTTGCCCGATTTTGATAATGGATATTGTACCAATAGTCGGCTAACATGGTCGGGCCAAAGTTATAATTTCGCTGTTGGGCCGACTTCTAGTAGTCATGGTTAGGCCAACCATGGTAGCCAATTGCCGGCAAACGGAGTTGGACCATAGTTATCATTGTAGTAAATGGAAAATTCGCACCTGGGTGATGTCATATTTCCGAAAATTCTAACACTTTCTCAATCATAAATGATGAGAATGTAAAAATACAAGAATACAGAGTTCAAAAGGTCACTTTCATGAAAAATTGACATTTTTGGTTTTAAGGGTAGTTTTCAGGTACTCGTGGGGGTGTGTTACGGGTGTCAAACTCATATGTCTGATAGATAAAATTCTTTGTTGGATAATTCTCAACAGGCCCCCATACTTTCCCGTCACATTTTTTCAAACCCAAAAAAATTATTCTAAAAACTAAAAAAAGTGATTTTCCCCATGCATTTTACATGGGAATCTTCAAGTCAAAATCGGCACCTGTTAAAATCGAAAAATAAAAAAATAAAAAATTACGGAATTTCTTTTTTCGGATTTGGAATGAAATTGGGGGATCGTTGCCCTCTTAAAAAGAAAAACCTTTTTGAGCCACCCTATTATACAGTACTTTACTGACAAGTGTCGTCAATAGTTCCACAGACGGCCACTGAATAACGCACATGTTTTCTCTAACCGAAATCTTTTGTTTAATCAGAAATTGTTCATATCTTTGCTAAATCAAAGATAGGATAACACGAGCCAAGGTTACTTTAAATTTTCTTTCTCATTGAAATTCCACCGATATTCTGTGGTAAATAGAGAATAGTAGACCAAAAATATGCAGAATTAATAATAAAAACTTGAGGTAACCGTCGTGATAAGTGAAGATATAACGACAGCACGTATACGTATAAGAGAAGGTTTGCAAAAGCATTCCGTTTCTTCTGTAATTTCCGGATTTTCTGGTCCCATGCTTCTCTTCTATACATTATATTCTACGACATAAGAATGTTTTTATACCTAACCACATAAACTCTCATACTGCAACGTCAAAATATTCTCTTTTTTCTAACTTAAATTTAGAATCGAGTTTTATTTAAAGAATACGAAAGTATAAAAGTTTTTATAAAAATGAGCTAAACTTTTTTCAACAGGCTTCTTCAATATTAATTTACAGTATTTAATTTTAAAAATGCTGTTACAAAATATCTAAAATAGATCGAACACGTTCTATTTAAAAACCTGATGGCTTGTAATATTCTGTGAATATTACTATTAGTAGCTGCTTTAAAATGTATATCTATCGATAAAGATTACGAATTTTCAGTAAACAAAAATTTTCTAAATGAGTCATTTTATTTAATGATAAATATTATTTTTAAATTTTTCTAAACATTACTGATAAAAGAGAGAAATTTTATTGTAAATGATTTTCAAATATTCTGAAATAATTTTGGTTTTTACAATTTGCAACCACAGTATAATTCGTATACTTTTTCACATTTTGAAATAAATAAGAAAAAATGTAGGTGCAGAAACTTATTCTGAAGAATTCAACAAAAAAATCTAGATCTTTTTGAATCGTTTTCAAAAATTTGAGACAATTTATTTTTTTTAAGATTTCTGTGAAAATTGCAAATGGTTTAGGTTTTATATTAACAGATGAAAAGATGAGAAGATTTCAAAATATTCTAATTCATTTCCTAAAACTTGGAAATAGAATGTAGAAGGTTTTAGAGCAAACATTAAAAAAAATTATATATTTAGAAGATTATCATTTTTTTTAAATAATTCGAGTAAATTTAAGAGATACATAAAAGTTGTAGAAAGATTTTAAAATGTTTATAAACTTGAAAATATTAAATTAAATTTCAAAAAATATATAGATTTTCGAAAATCTCGTAACAAATTTAGTCGTTTGAAAATTCTGAAAGGTATCTAGAGAATAAAAAAATGTTCTTAAGATTCATAGAAAAATTAAAAATAATTTGTTGCCATTTAATTAATTATAAGAAAAATTTAGAAGGTTTTTAAAACATTTAAAATTATTTCCTACAATTTTGACAAGGAATGTAAAAAAATGTACAGCGAATTTTGTAATTTTGCAATGTTGCAAAATTGTTGAAAAAATTTGAGTAAGTTGAAAAGATATTTAGAATTTTAGAAACGATTATAAAGTAATTCAAATTTTGTGCAGAAAACTGGATTTCACAAAATAGGGCCTTTTCCTGTATTTCGAGCAAATCGGACCCAGGATTAATTTAGCTGAAAGAGTGCTGTGCGACATGCGCTCTACAGGCAGCCTACAGTGGCTGTCTTTAGTAAAGAAAATATTCAAAAAGGTGTCGAAAAACCTCAAAATGTTTCCTGAAGTGTAAAAGATAATCTGCAAGATGATTCAAGATTATTCCGGCCATTTTTTAATTTTGCATTCTTTTTAAAATATTTGAGGTAAATTTTCAATAATTTTAAAAGTTATTAAAGATGTTTAGATGTTCCGGAAAATTTGAAAAAGGAACATTCTTAAGATGCATTGGAAAGTTTAGAATTATTTATTATTTTGTGAAATAAATTTTTTTTAAATATTGAAAAAGACTACAAAGGATTTCAAATGATTTCCTAAAATTACGAAAAAGACTTTAAAAGATTTTAAAGGAAAATGATTCGATTTGGCAAGATTGAAAAATTAGTTTACACTTAAACAAAAATATTTTATTTTGAATGTAGATTTTCAGAAATTTTAAACAAAAACTTAAGAAGCTTTATATAATACGTAGTTATTCTGAATTTGTATTTGGAATTTAAAATGCTGTCCTCTTTATATTGAAAAACCACACATGCACGGTAACCTCGATAGATGGTGATACTAGTGTTTAAAAATTATTTCTATTCTAAATATTTCAGATAAAGTTGTTTTGTCGAAAGAGAACAGTATAAGCCGCCATCGATTTTTAAAACTTCTTTTAAAAGATTGTTAAATAATATAAACATTTTGTTTCTTTAAATTGTGTTTTTGTTGAATCTTTTCCCAAATCACCTGGAAGTATTTCAGTCAGGAATCTGTCAACTCCATTTAGAAATCGCCCTAATAATCCCTAATGATATTAGAGCTTTGTTAGGGGCCCCAACAACTTACCTTTATTACGGTTGCCCCTATCAGGCCCTATTATGGTCCGAATAAGGCAACCCTTTTAATTGAAATTACTTCCATAATGAGCCCCATGCTAACTTTTTGAAAAATTTGGACTATTTTAGGAAGTCGATAAAAATTTTAGTGAATTATTGTTCTCGTGTTAAATTTATAGCGATAAGTACTCAGATTAAAATAAACATTTTAGAAGACTAGCAATAAAAGAACGTTGTGAATAACGTTTATAGGTTTGGTCATTGTTTCACACGCGTGCCACATGTGAAAAAATGATGAAGTTTATATTTATTCAACTCCAATCATATGAATTGTGTATTATTTGTGCGAATTATTTAAAAGGATTTTATTCAATTGAACCGCTAGCGACCAAAAGGGGACACGGCCGGATTTAGCCTGAGAAGTATTGTCCTGAGTGTCAATTTCAAAAATATATCTAATTTAAATTTTAAAGACTGATACTTGTAGAGAATTTCAAGGCGCATCTTTTTTTCCTCTTGCAAAAATTTATAGGTTTTGTAGTTTTTGAGATAATTGGTAAAAAGTGGATTTTTTTAAAACGAAAAATTCCAAACTTTTTTCACTTCAACTCGCGCTAATTTAGCCAATTTTCATCATTTCCCGGTTTCCCCAATAGAAAGTACGTGTTTAAGTCTTCTGAAACTATCTAAGAAAGAAAAACGAGAATATTGTAATAAACAAAAAAGTTATTAATTTTTTTTGAGGCAATGCAAAAATCATGAATTTTAACCTTCAAGCGCCTCGTTTAGCGAACGAATTTTAAGCTACGGAAAGCTTTCAGTGAGAAAGTTGTTCATTAAGGTTCAAAGAAGTTTTCTGGAAAGTTTTAGATCAATTGAATTAATAGTTCGAAAATTATGAATGTTTTAAAATCCAAGCGGTAATCTTGACGCTGCCCAAAAACGTGCCTGGCAGGCACGTTTTTGGATATTAATTAAAAATATTAATTAAATATTTAAAAAAATATAAATAAAAAAAAATTAATTAATTAAGAATATTAATTAAAAAGAAAAAGATATTACAATGAAACAAGGTAGAAAAAGAACTAGAAATGAAGATTTGTGGATTAAAAATAAGAAAAATGTTACAGAAATCAGGTACGATTGGAAACCGGCAATACAATTTTTAAATAAATTTTAATCATAAATTTAATATTTTATGACTTTTTTTATTTTTGATTTTTTAAATAATTCTTTTACTGAACTATATATAATATGTAGATAGTCTAAAGTAATTATTTTAAATTTTTAATGAGGAAGTTAATAGCATTATTTGTTATTTCTTTAGGGAAAAGAATACATTACAAAGTCTAAAACTAAAAAAGACGGTATTGCTAAAGATATTCTAATCCCAGAGAGATCTTTCAAACCTATTGAATCCTGCTGTGGAGAAAAATGTTACCAAAAGTTTTCAAATGTGCAACAAGAAAAAGTACATACAAATTTTTGGAATCTCAGGAACTATAATGAACAAAATGTGTTTCTCAGAGGATTGTTAAAATGCAACGATCCTATCCAAACGAATGCAGGTGAAAAACTAGGACGGTTAATTCATTGGCTATATTTATTTCCTACTGACGAAGAAAATGTTCCGATTTGTAAGAAACTTTTTTATGCTTTTCTATGTTTGGGCAAAAGAAGAGTTGAAAATGTTCAAAAAAAGATTTTAAATAAGCAGCCTTTAAAAAATTTGGCAGGTGGAGTACGCGAAAGTTGTCTTAAATTAACAGATAATTTTAAAAAAATGATTGAAGAGCATTGCGAATCAATTCCACATCACAGTTCACATTACAAACGAAATTCTACAAACCTAAAATATTTTGATAATCTTTCATTAAATCTTGTAGAACTTTACAAATTATTCGTAAAATATTATAAAGAAAAAACGGGGGCTAAATTTACAATAAGTCAAACCGTTTATTTTAAGTATTTTAACCGAAATGTTGGCTTCAGTTTTAAATTACCTAGAACTGACGTGTGCAATACTTACTACAAAAACGAGATACTGTCTGAAAATAATAGTCTATGCTGTGAATTTGATTTTGCGCAGAATTTGCCACTCCCAAAAATACCCGTGTCCGCGCAGTTTTACCTACGTTTGTCATGGCGTTTATATTTAACGTACATGTACATACTACGAACCAGACTTACATGTCCCCTATTCTTGAGGGATTTGTAAAGAAGGGTGCTAACTCTGTTTGCAGTTTTATCAAATACGCGATATTAAAAGAATTTGCTAAAGACAAGTTCAACAGCATAACATTATTTTCAGACT
>NC_046658.1:64252889-64262015 GCF_010883055.1 Belonocnema kinseyi | reverse complement strand
ATGATTCGCAATGCTCGTTCACCTTCATTCACAATGGTCGAGAAGTGTGAAGATCTTCTGCAGGATTTTGAAAAATGTTTCAAGGGCAAAATGCGAAAGCCAAAAAATTTCCAAATCAGCAAAGCGTTCGTTTCGCATGTTTTTCCTGATGGAAAAGTGGATTTTTTTGACAACTGTGAGTTGCAAAATCCAACCACTTTTTTCTTTAAGCCTACGCGTAAACTAGAAAATCTTTCGAAAAGTCCTCCGCCCCGAATTGGATTAAAAGCTGCCAACATAAAGGATGTAAAAAATCTCTTCGAGTATTTAAGCGCTAAAGGAAAAGAATTTTTCGAATCATATTTTTTAAAAGTACAAACTCAGAATCTAGATGCCGAAGAAACTGAAGAGAGTGACGAAAATGACTAAAAGTAGTTTCTAATAAAATATTGTTTCATTAATTTATTCTTGTTCAATAATATGCATAATATTATATGTTAAATGTTTAATAAATAGATTATTTTAATGATAATATCTGGAGTTACTGTTGTGCATTTGTTTTAGTAAATGGACTTGACCTTCACGTCGTTCGCTGCAGCGCGTACGTAGCCGGCCAGGCACGTTTTTGGGCAGCATCAAGATTACCGCTTGGATTTTAAAACATTCATAATTTTTGAACTATTAATTCAATTGATCTAAAACTTTCCAGAAAACTTCTTTGAACCTTAATGAAAAACTTTCTCACTGAAAGCTTTCCGTAGCTTAAAATTCGTTCGCTAAACGAGGCGCTTGAAGGTTAAAATTCATGATTTTTGCATTGCCTCAAAAAAAAATTAATAACTTTTTTGTTTATTACAATATTCTCGCTTTTCTTTCTTAGATAGTTTCAGAAGACTTAAATACGTACTTTCTATCGGGGAAACCGGGAAATGATAAAAATTGGCTAAATTAGCGCGAGTTGAAGTGAAAAAAGTTTGGAATTTTTCGTTTGAAAAAAATCCACTTTTTACCAATTATCTCAAAAACTACAAAACCTATAAATTTTTGCAAGAGGAAAAAAAGATGCGCCTTGAAATTCTCTACAAGTATCAGTCTTTAAAATTTAAATTAGAAAGATTTTTAAAATTGACACTCAGGACACTCAGGACAAGAGAACCACTTTTTAAATAATGCGAAGACGCTTTAAAATTTGTTCACGAAAATCCTCTTTTTATACATTTTTATTATATTAAAACAGTATTCGTGATTTCTTTTGATAGACAAATTGCATTTTTGATCACTATCAACTTTGCAGATACCTAGAACTATCAATTTCCTGGAATAGTGTATATAAATTTAAAAATCTGGACCGATCCTATAAATCAATACGTCACTTTACAATAATATCGGAACTATTTTGTCAATGAAAGAAAAACAAGAACGGCATTTACTTGCACAAAAGAACCGATTGTGGCCCTAACATTAATTGGGAAATAATAAGTAATCTTGTTATGGGCCTGAACAAATTTCCTTTGACGGCCCCTACCAATTTGCTCCATGCAAACCCTAATAAAAATAGGGAAACCCCATCAAGTCGTCAACAATATCCCATTAAGGTTTCTACACGGGACTTGCCTAATAATATTTTAAATTGCAATATATTTGGCTTACATAAGGACGCTTGCTACTCATGTAACATGATAGGAAGTGCAAAAAATGTTACGAAGTTAAAAATAATGTTGAGAAAACTTTGTTAACGTTTAATAGAGGTCGATTGGAATTAGGATGTTCCAGGTGGTACGACTTCAGCTAGTGACTTGTGTACGTATATCGTTCTAACTTCATTATTCTCAATGCCCGTTTCGATGGAACATTCTCGTTTTCTCCTTTCCATTTGTGAATACCATCCCTCTGCAGCTCTTGTGGCACATTCAATTCCCCTTAATGCACGTAATACATACATACATGCAAGACTACTTAGCTACATTTAATTCAACTGAAGTCACTAGCTCCTATGTGCAGGTAATTTCTCTACCGGATACCATGATTCAATTATGCAGGTGTGTCTACGTATACATACACTGTTTGAAATTTCTGTAGGAATTGTCAAAGACGCGGCACTGAAGCTTTATACAGAAACGTTTCTAAATTTTCCTGAACCGGAACAGAATTTTCTGCAACGGTAACAATATAAAGGTTTAGGCACATGTTTGAGAAAATTTTGTTACAATTTAGTATTTTTAAGTTATTGTAACTAAAGATTTCAAGGTATTAAACAAAATTTGGTTCATTAATTTTACTATAAAATACATATTCCATATTTAACTTGAAAATATAAATTGTAAGAAAATACAATATGATTGAAGTTAATATAAACATATTTGATTTATTGAGTATATTATTATATGTATAACTTAGATATATAAGTAGTAATTTATATATAAACATCGCTCAAATATGGTTTTAGTATAATTTATATTGTTCGGACAAATATATACTGCAAATTTATATTAAAATTAATAAACCACTGGCACGACACAAATATACAGATATAAACTATGTAGCCAAAAGGGCGTCATTTAAAGTCAACAATGAACTTAGCATACCATTGAAATTTGGATCCATTATTAATTTACGCAGCTGCTGCTAGTCCTTATGGCCTTGGAATGGTGTCGGGAGGACAGAAACGTAAACAGTGAGGGCCGCCTCACTCATTTCCAATTGGAATATATATCTATATATGTAATATCGCAACCACTCTCGCTCTACTCCCCTGAGAAACTGTGGAAGCCAGCAGTTCTAGGAAGGTTGAGAACGGGGTCCTTTTCACACTTGAGATCATTAAATATTGGAAAAAATATGTTTACTGTATTGTTATAATGCAAAATGACCTTTTGTAGTGCATTGCCGCCCATGATTGCAACCACTATGCTTTGTCCGCTTCGAACCCAATCGAGAACTTATATTTCTGTTAACGTTAAGGGATTTAGGAAACAAATTGTAATTTTGAGATACCGTTTCGAAATGTTAATAGAATTTAGTCGATTCGTTTAAAAAGTTAATAAATAGTGTTTTCAGCAATCAAATTTCATAAATTTCAATTACTTTAGTCTACTAAATGTGTTAGAACCGAACATTTCTAACAGTGTATAGAACGTGTACCCATCTCATTGCAATATACTGCCGTCCAAACTAAAAACATACATAATTGACATTTCAATGAAAAATAAGTTTTTAGTATCGTTGTATTCGTAAGAGAAAGCTGCATCTATTAATTATTAATAATTATTTCAAAAAACGATTGTTTATGAAGGAGGAAAGTCGAAAAAGTTGAAAAATACAACAGAAAAAGATACGCAAAGCACTTTGCGTGTCCTAAAAGTAGTACAAGGAAGGCAATACGTCATCAGCATGCACACGAAAAAGAGCCTAAAGAACATTGTGTCTTTTTTGCGTTATAAAAGTGATCGAGTGCGGCGCGAATTGATAAACGAAAAGAATCGTTTGCACTTAAGTATCTTTTAGCCCTGTGAATTAGCTCGGACTCTGATCGGAAATCTACGGGAAATAAGTCCCGGCTGAATTCGGCTGTACACTAGAGACGATCATTCGAGTAAGTTCGGAACAGCCACTAAATACACAGTGTCTCTTACATAGGGTAAGGGGGCAGCGCGAACCAGTTAACAGTGAATGATTTTTCTCAAGTTAATAAGATGTTGAATTAATCCATTTTTTCACATTTAATTTTTAATAACATTTAATTTAACATTTAATTATTTCTAACAAGCTGGATTTCGTCGGCTTTGCCCCTCATCGGAGGGCAAAGCCGACTGCAGTTTCTTATGAAATTCAAAACATTTAAAGATAAGAAAATATGATGGTTTGCTTCTATGGTATTTTATGTATTGAAAAAATTACCTTTAAAGATACCCGACGTGAAGAATAAGTTATTTTTAGTAAAAATATAGATAGCTGTAATATAACCTCTTATTCGTTGACATTCTACTAGAAACGGACTTTACGCAATGTTTCTACCATACCAGTAAAAGAAAACTGCATATTGACGGATTGATGATAATAATATTTAATAGTTTCTCCCATGTAGCCCACAAGATAAGTGGCTGTTCTACATTGCCAAACAATAATCGACAAAACTTGTGACACGTCTATAACCTAAGAACATGTAAATATTATTTTCATCGGGCCGTCATTAAAGTTGAAAACTTTATATTTCTGTCAGCGAAACTTCCATTTTTCGTGATAAAAACTGTTTTCTATATAATTTTTCTTTTGCAACGTTAATTTTCAAGATTTTAGTAAGTAACACTATCTCTCTGATAAAATAGATTTATTTGATGCAAAGTAGAACTAAAATTGTTATATAATAGCCATGCTATAAGAAAAACCACCTTTGCCCCACTGGTTGGCGCTGCTCTCCCCCCCCCCCTTACCCAATGTTTTGATGTTGCATTTTCAGGCTGCGCTCGAACTCTTCGATAAAGGCATCGTCCGCAAGTGACTTTGTGTTCTTTTTGCCCTCTATTTTTGACATTTCGTGATTAATAAAATATCACAAGTCCATTTTCTAGAGGAAATTATTTGAGAAATCAATTTTTTATTGCAAAATATGATAAAGCAGATTATTTTACTCAAATAGCGTATCTTAATTATACAAAACTTTATTCGATATTAAAGTTCTTTGGACAAGAAGTTTTTCTCGATTTTCTCAGTTCGAGTCCGATTGGACTTATGTATCTTTTTAGTTTGTACGGCAGTATAGATAGAGGGAAGTTTTAGTATAAAAAATTAATTCATGGCGTAGAAAGGATCTCACACCAAAAAAACAACTAGACATCATTGTTTCACGTCCTTCCAGAAAACTTATTCTATACATAGCTCCATAAACTGAAAAATAAATTGATGTCAGTAAAATCCACCGAAAGCCACTTTCCCATATATTCTGTGTAGGATTCTTTGATTATTCTCTCTAAATTTGAATTAGTAGAAAACTACTCATTGAAATAGTGGGAATTCGACTACCAATATAGTTTTAGTAAGCTGCACGCCTAGCCTAAACCAGTGTTTACTTAAATAATCTTGCACATTCCGGTTTGTTTCTGTTTATTTTTTGAGGAAACCTTTCAAATATTTTAAGCCTAAAATGAAAAAATTCGATAGGAATTTAATTTATTGGAAATTCACACATTTTAGAGCATTTATCGCCTGAAGAATTAGCAGCAGAAATTAAACATGTTTAAAATGATTTGCAAATTGAAAAAAGAACGTTTTATCTCTAATATTTATTAACGTGATCAGACCTTCAGGCGTAAATTCTTAGTTGAAAAATATTTTTATTTTCATTTTTTGTATCGAGCCGATTTGAGGGCTGACGGAGGGTGGGAACGTTTTACGTTTTACTCATGTTTTTATTTTGATACTTTTTGTACTTTACTCCGTTTTATTCATTTCATTATTTTACCCATGTCTTCATTTCACTCACATCTTTACCAACTGCATTTATTCTGAACTTGAATCATTTTTATTATTTTATTAATTTCGTGGTTTCCTTCATATTCTTATTTTACTCGGTGTGTTCATTTTACTCATACTCAATTTCATGTATTTTCATTCAAACTATTTGACTTCTTTTACACATATCAGAACTGAGTGAGTCATGTTAACCTCAAAAGAAGCTTGAAAAATGCGTCCGCCTTGCGGACATGCTGATCGCCGGCTCAGCGCGCGACTCACTTCGCTCGCAAGTTTGAGCGCGTCTAGGGCGCGCGACTGTTGGTTCTCGCGCTTCGCACTCGATAATATATTTATCTCGCGCTTCGCGCTCGACAATGTATGTACATCGTGCTACGCGCTCGGTCTTTATATATTACCCACATTTGTACACAGACTTTTCTAAACAAACGGTAAAAGCATCGACAACAGGAAGTTGGTGATTGTGAATTGTTTTTGATAAAGCTCCTTCTGCTTAAACGAACACATTCTCGTCACGTATCTCGTGCTTCGCACTCGAGTTTGTCACTCAAATTGTATATCATTTCCATAAATGTAAATTATTACAATTCATAATATGCATTGTTATTAAAACAGATGTAGTTTTGTTGTCTCGTGTAAAACAAGACGTGTTATTTAATAAAAAACTTTTGGTATTAAACATTTTATTGCAACTTCTGCCGTTTTTCTCAAAAACTGAATTTGTTAATTTCGAATTTTATTTTTACGATTTAAACGTTACACATACGGTATACACAGCAGCCTTACTTTCTCAATTCAATTTTCTACCGTATCGTGTTCTATATAGCAGTTGTCGTGCCATATTTCTTCATCTTCCAATAATTCACTAAAAGAGTCTCTCAAAGTGTCAAGGTTGGATCGTCTAGTTACAACAATAGTTGTTGGTGTTTTATGCTGATTTGTTTGGCTTAAAATTGTAATTTTCTTATGTTTTTTGGAATGTTGTAAATGCTATAACTCTGGTCATTTTTGGTTTAAAAAAAGTCATTAAATAAATTTCTCGTCTTTTTTAATACTATGAATATCCGTACAGAGATTCTTTCACTCTTGAAAAAAGTTGTCTCAAAAATATATCAAATGCGCTCACATTTAGAATTTGTATCCAAATTGTCTGGCTAACGAACTTGGTCTTTAGTTTAGCCCACTAAAAAAATTTACCAAAGGTCAGTCTAATCTATTAATTCTTTCGAAAGTTATTGTGCTAACAAAATAAATATCTACAAACTAACAGAGAGACTCATTCATAAAAATTGGTTTTTCGGATTCAGGGGGTCTCAAAAAGTGGACATTTGACAAACACTGGGGGGGGGTCAAATTTTTAAACAAACGTAATACCTTCTCTGATGAGAAGCTAAAAATGAATTAATTGGCGATGAATAATGTTTCGATAGTTCTGGTATTTGTCTTAATCGTAAAAAATAGCATTAAAAACAAAAAGTGAATTTTTTGCAAACTGACACTCGAGACGAAAAAGAAATTAAAAAATAAAAGTTATGATAAGAATGTGCTCACGCAGTTGGTAGATTTTTTTCGCTGTTAATGACGTTTTTCACACTTAAAACAAAAACTACATATCCTATTAAAAAGTGATTGATAACAAATTTGTTGATCTTTTTGAAATGCATAATTTTTGTCAAATCATCTTCTTACCTGTTCTGCATAGTTTAGCTACAAAATGCAATTTTTGATTTTCTATTATTTTTTTATGCTAACAAAATTTAAATTTCCAGTTCTTTAAGAAAATTAAAAAACTGTTATGATAATATATATACATATAGAACATTTTTAAATCTTGAAAAAAAATATTCTCAAAAATATTCAAAATGTGCTCACTTTTTGAATTTTTATTCAAAATGGTTGGCTAACGAAGTTGTCTTTCATTTTAGGATACTCAAAGAATGTACCAAGGAAAATCCAATCTCTCAATTCTTTCGAAATTTATCGTACTAACAAACTAAAAAAAAACTATCCACGAACAGACAGGCAGGTCAGCAGACATTCGTAGAAACCTGTTTTTCGGATTCAGGGGGCCTCAAAACGTGGAGATTTGACAAACACAGGGGGAGGGTAATTTCACATAACTATGATACCTTCTTTGATGAGAATCTAAAAAGCACCGCTTTATATGTTAGTCAGACGGGTAATCAGCTAGAATCTCAGTTTTGATATACACTGCACCTTAGGAATAACATGCTTTAAAATCTCAAAATAAAAACAAATACCAATTTTAAGGGCCGTAGGGGGTTAATCGTATTATGATAATCATTTATCTAATGCCTTAATTTCACTGAATTTGCTGATTTTAACCATGTATTCATTTTACTCACATCTTTAACCACTGCATTTATTATGTACTTTCCTCATTTTTATTATTTTATTCATTTAACGGTTTCCTTCATATCCTTATTTTATTCAGTTTGTTCATTCTACTCATACTTAATTTTGTGATATTACATTGTACCCATTTGACTCATTTTACACATTTCAGTACCGAGTGAGTCATGCTGATCCCAAAAGAGGCTTAAAAGAAGCTTAATGGTATAATGATAATCATTTCTCACATGCAGTAATTTCACTCCATTTTCTCATCTTACCCTTTTCATCATATATGTTTCATCTTTACCCACTGCATTTATTTGGTACCTTCATCATTTTTATTTTTTTATTCATTTCGTGATTCCCTTCACATCCTTATTTTACTCAGTTTGATTATTTTACTCATAATCAATTTAATTAATTTTCATTCTACCAATTCGACTTATTTTAAAGTGAGTTCTTTTACAGTCATATTATTGAAATTTTACATGATTATTTTACAGTGAGTCATGCATACCCCAAAAAAGACTTTAAAAAAGCTTGATGGTATAATAAGAATCATTTCTCTTATATCTTCATTTGACTCCATTCACTCTTTTTGTTCTAAATTTCAACTCTTTGAAAACGGTTAGTAATATAATAGTAATTTAGAAACTCAGGGAAAGAAAGTTGAACAGCTACTGAACCGAGCAGAGCTCAAAATGATGTTCCATTAGTTTGGAGACCATGGGAGGTGCAGAATCAGGATTCTGTTAAACATGTTGACCACATTGAAAGTTTAGCGGAACTTCTCAACATGCTGTTTGACCCAGACGCTGCATAAATACAACGTTAATTAGGTTCTGTTCCTAGAGAACAGATTCAAGATTGCTTAAATCTTATACACTTCCAAATTGCTAAATCATTATTTACTTATGCGAGTTAATCAAATCATTTTAAATATAATGTAAAGGGTACAGATCAATCAGTAGCATCTCTGTCCACATGGACTTATTCCAGATTTTTAAAAAATTTGGATATTCCTGGTATTCAAAAGCAAGAAAGCCCAAAATAGCGGTAAATTGGCTAAAAATTCGGATTCTCTTGAAATCAGAAGCTTAATGATGCGAGGAATGAAGTCCAAACAAAAAAAAGTTGAAATTTTTTATTTTCTTATGTTTTTTCTTAAAAGAAATACGCAGGTGCATGAGAAAATGCGTCCACGTGGATTTTGACTAGAAACCCCCGTCTCCCCGGCGAATAATCGTGGACTTTTTCCACCCCCTCCCCACTCATAACTGTCTTCGGGGAATATAGCTGGCCCCTTATATAGAACCAAATGGC
>NC_046658.1:64251716-64252789 GCF_010883055.1 Belonocnema kinseyi | reverse complement strand
CATGGACATAAAAGAAGCTAGAGAAGTATGCCAGGACAGGAAAGTATGGCGGCAAATAGTTAATAGAAAGAGTGTCAGTAGACTGAATGACGCCGAAACAAAAGACCTTGGCCAGTAATGGACCCAAGTGGGGAACCTCACATAACGACTTCGTCAGGTTCTTCTCTTGGGGTGATTGATAGAGAGATTGATCAGCAACCTGGGTCGGAGCAGTGTTGCGGAACGAACGTGTTATTTACTTAAATAGCACGAGAATTCTGGACCAATCTGAAAAATCTCTATTCCTTCCACACACTACTCCTTTTCCCTACCTAGTGAGTCACGCCTATCCCGAAAGGGAAATGGCTTAATGGTGTAATAATAATAATAATAATTAAGCCATTTCCATTTCGGGGTAAGCGTGACTCACTCAGTGAGCAAGGGAGTAATGTGGAAAGGGTGGCGTAGATTCTTAGATTGATTTAGAATTGCTGCGTTATTCATTAGATCATAGGTTTGATCCGCAACACTGCTCCGACCCAGGTTGCTGATCAATCTCTTTGGCAATCACCCCAAGTGAAGAGCATCGCAAACTTATCCTGTGAGTCTTTTTGTAGGCGTCATACACTCCACTGACACTTTTTTATAAACTATTTGTCTCTACACTTTTCTGAAATGACATACCTTTTCCTTTTCCTTCCTTTTCCTCTTCCTTCCTTAACATTCATGCATTTTCTCATGTAAGCTCTTGTGTTTTTATGTCATCTTATGTCTCTTCGAATTAAGGTCTCAGTTACACATTCTAACCATTCATTTCGCAGTCTGCCTTTAGGTATACCGCCATTTACTTTACCTTGATAGACTTGTTTCGCTGTGGGCTTAATTAATGAATAATTGAATATATGTTAGGAGAGTTCAATGGCTATTCGTAATTCAGTAGTATTTTCATCATTGCAAAACAGTTTTTTCCGCCAGGATGATAGATATGACACACATCAATTGTGGGTCCGGATGCAATAAGGGCACATAAAATTTTTTCGTGCGAAAACGAAGTCCCCTGGAGGCTTTAGAAAAAATTTTCGAATTTTAATTTT
>NC_046658.1:64237846-64251616 GCF_010883055.1 Belonocnema kinseyi | reverse complement strand
CTGAAAATTTTATTCAAAAATTCCAAAAACTGACGTACAGAGCACGAGTTGAAGTGAAAAACGGATTAAAATCGACTTTTTCAAAAAAGTAAGTTTTTTCGCACGAAAAAATTTTATGTGCCCTTATTGCATCCGGACCCACAATTTTATGTCTCAAATTATCCTAATTTTTTCCTGTAAGTAGTAATGTACTTTATATTCAGCCCAACAAACACCTTCTTTTATAAAATCCTGGCTACGCCACTGAGATCAATGCTAAATATTAGATTTGCACTGGGTATACTGATTCACTAAACTTGAAAGCACAGCTCAGATTATAAATTTCTGCCATTATTTTAGAAAAATTATCCTTGTGAGTGGTACCATTTACAATAGGCGGTATAGTTGCGAAACTTAACTTCGAGCGAGATGGGACCCTATCATGGAATTAGGTGGATCAAAATTTATTCCATTGTTTTTAGCATAGTGAAGAGAAATGTGGATTTCTGTGTTCGGGGAAGAGCTTATGTACGTTAATAAAAAATCCAAATAATTTATTATATTTTAGATGAGCAGTAAAAACATTAGCTATATTATTCCAATCTATTTTCATTTCCGCAGTTTAAGATTTTTGTATATTATGGTAGAATAATAATAACAAGATTAAGACACGCTGACCATCACATAAGCCGTATAAGGGATATTAATTTCATATTATAATCGGATTAATTTTCTGGTTCAGGGAAATGGAAAATAGATTTACGATATATCAGATATTAGTAATTAAACGTTAAATTTGGTCATGTTACTTATGTTTGGATGGTTTTAAATGTTAAATGGTCATCCAGGCTTTTCCATATTAGATTAAATTCTATAAGGTTGAAACAGTAATTCCTGTATCTCGATTCGCGGGATTTCCCATGCAGATATTGCAACATAAATTAGAAATTTTATCCTTTATTATCATTTAAATATTTTTTCCTTAGCCTGCATTAATTTTCTTTCGCAGTTACCATAGTAAATGTATCATTTTATTAGTGTATATTATAATAATTCTTTATTGTAAACATATGTAGACATCTTGATTTGTAAAGTTATTTTTTTACGTAAATGTAAAAGTCCAGATATAAGTTTAACCCTGCCATGCAATTACCATAGCTTCATTTTCAGTACAAATAAAAAGTGACGCCAAAGCCTATTGTGTTTCATTTTCTTTCTCATTTCAAAACATTACCCCTATTTAGGAGTTAAGAAGAACCCAGCAAAATTAAAATATAGAAAATGTCACTAATTATAAAATAATTTTTCATTATATTTTGTCTATAAAATAATCGTTACAAAAGTAAATTCACGTATTTTCTTGATTGATAAGGGATTGATTTGAAAAATGATTTTATAATTAGTGCTATTGCCTATTTTTTCATTTTTTAGGGATTTTCTCAACCCCTAAATAGGAGTAATTTTTTGGAATGTTCTAAAAACGAAAAGCGATGCTCACTTTGCTTTTCAGTGACGAGTAATTTGATACCTGTAACATATTTTTATATTTTTTCCCCGAGTCACTAGCAAGGTCAAAAAATAGGCTAAAACAGCCTATTTCGGCGTCGCTTTTTAATTATAAGATTAGCTTAATTTTTTTATTTAAACCCGATTTTTCTTTTTGGCATTTCTAGACAGTTGAATTTGAAATTGCCGAGAATTTAAGAAGAACTATCGTGGAATTAATCATTCTCTGAAATCCACAGAAAATGCACGGTACTCCCCTAAATGCCTGAAAATAATGGTTTACTTGGGGTGAATGTGAAGCTAGGCAACCTGTCCAACACCGTTGTCTGATACATTCATGAAAAATAAATTATAATAAATCAAACAATTTACCTCTTATACAATTAAAATTGTTAAAATATTCAGATTATGGAAATATTAGCAATGTATGCAATTATTTTTAGCTCCCAACAAAATATTTCTTTCAGAATTAAATATTTTTCTTATAAGAAATTTGTATACAAAATGAAAATGGCCATAAAAGTTATTTTCCAGGTCAAAGTGAGAATGGTCATTATGATTATTATTGTTTAAGATACCAAAGAGCAACAATCAAAAGGTTACATTCAACATAAACTACATAATTTAGGAAAATTGCATTCCTTTTTTTTAGTTTAACGTTTTTATTTATTTTTCACAGTTTTTTCAAACACGTCAAAAGATCTTTGGCAATTAATAAAATTCAACTCTGTACTGGAAATCATTACTTAATAATATTTAATGGTGCCTATGGGTGTTTTATGACGTAACAAATAGCCATGTATCTCATGAAATTTTTTCCACCTAGTTATCAGTATGGCCGTGGCTAGTGATCCAGGTTTTTTAAACTAATAGCAAAAATTTTGCAAACTTGATTGGCGATACTGGAAAATAGAAACAAGTTCTGTCCGCAACATCTGGACTATTCATCGAAAAACCTGGACAACTAGACACTTTGTATTTTTGAACTGAAAAAGACATCGCGTTAAAATTTTCAAGAACGAATTAAGTACTCTCATTTGATATTAGCCAAGTCTAAATTAAACAAAACATATAGTTCAATAAGCCAGGCTGATTTTTATACCTGAAAATGTTGTAAAAGACTATCTTCTTAAATTTATTATTTTTATCATTTTCAGTGCATTTAAAATAAAAAAATTTGCTCCCAAGACAATTCACTACTCCATCTCAAAATTACATCCGTATTTAAAAATTTATAATTATATTTTCAACAAAATAGTGGCTCATCTATCTATTAATTACTTTTGTTTGTTAGCCTTGTCTGCAAAATATATAAAAAACATTCCTAAATGTTTAAATATTAAGGAATAGTGCAACTACTTCTTTTTTCTCTCTTTTTACATTTTTACAGTCGTAGTGAAATTTATTTTCATTCAATATATTGTAGATGTTATTCATTCCAAATTATATTTAGTAAATTTATCTATTTACTTTTTCCGTGACCGAAATGCAAAATAAAAAAACAATGTACTCTTCTTTTTATTTAGTTTACACGTATTTCTTTCTTTTAGACATTTTTATTTATAAAATAATAACACCAGATTATCTACATTAAATTAAAGGGCAATTATTTATTTTGTAGTAAATTTTTATTTTTATTTGTCTAAATTAACGATTTAACACGCATCATTTGGACCCTGAACACACTTTCTTCGTAAAATTTATTTAGTTGTACTGTTTAAAATTGCAACTTACGCAAGAAAAATATTAAATACGGCTATTTTACGTTCTAATATTCACTAAATTCTACAAAAAAAAGTGAGTTCAAATGATGCATGTTAAATGGTGAATCCATTCATTAAATTCATGTCCTGACCGAATTGAAACATAAAAATAAAATATTTATATTCGAAACCTGTATAAACATCAGCTTAAATTAAAAGGCTTTTTAAATATCCGACATTATATCGTTATTATTATTATTTTGTACAAGCATATTCAATTAATTAGATGAACATGAAAATAAAAATAAAATGTTAAATAGTCATTTAATGGCTGTTCATAACCTATGGTTGGCTTCCTGTAATTGCCTAAAACGTGTCAGGCTTTCAGAAAAATAGCTTTTTGCTTTTAGCATTTTAGATGAATATTCACCTGAATGCCTAAATAAGCCAAAGATGTTTGTTTGTGATATGATTTGACTCAGATGAAAGCTAAGAATTGTATTGTCAAAACTATGGGCATCGAATTGTCAAGGAGTTCAGGAAAATTTAAAGTCTTCACAGGAAATAAATGTTTATTTTCATATATTTTACCTATTATATTATAAAGGTATGCTCCCAAATCAAAAAATACTAAATTAGGTATTGACGGAATGTCAAGATTTTTTTGCCGAAAATAACTTACAAATTGTATTTTACGTTCATAAAGTAATTGAATTTCAACCAAGCCAGCAACTTAAAATCATATTACAATCATCGGTTGACTTTGAACTCGCTAATTTGTCAAACAAAACAAAACTGGTGAAACAGAAAGTTTTTTGTCTACATCTGAATATCAACTGATTTTTTTGGCTGAAAATTGAGATTTTTGTATATTACTATAAAAATGATATCTTTGACAGATCCATAGGATATCTCAGCAGAGCATATCCTGAAAAATGTCCCAAAAATCTATCAGGATATCCGTGGCATATTTCTGCAATAGGATCCAATATTTCTGGAATATATATTTAAATTAAATAATGGAAAATTTTTTTAAACATATAGACTTTGAAAAATCCGTTTTATACAAATCTCGAATATTCGTTTTTTCCTAATTCTATCTCAGTACGTAATTATAACAATAATTAGTACGGCAAGTCATTTCAATAATCGATAAGAACCTACTTACAATAAAAAGCAAGTCACTTTGTGAAAATTTAAGATTGAAATTATTATATTTATGAGATCGTTTAAAAATTTCACAAACCGATAAACCACAAATCACGAGAATTAAAATTCTTCAATTCTGCGATGCAAATATTTCCTATTCAAGCCATTCCTTTTTTCCGGGTTAAAGCGTTACTTATTATTATTGCGCAATAGTTTTCACACACAGAGAGCCATGAGTTTTTTTGTTAGTAGAAGGGGAAGAGTACCATAAAACACTCAGTCTAAAAATAGTATAAATGGATAAACAAAACTTAGCTTAATCAAAACAGTATCTCTGGAAAAATACCTAATATTGTTAAATGAAGAATTTCTAGGAACCCGGATAAGAATAGTGAGTATGGGAGTGATCAATCATTGACTTTCTAAAGTATGATAAGTGCATGGTAAGTAAGACAATTCCATACTTCAAGTATACTGAAGAAGTGTAGCTGAAGTATATTTAAAGTATAGCTGAATTATAGATGAAGTATAGTATGCACGGAATGAAGTACAGGATGAATGTGCACCGAAAAAACGATATTCTAATATTAAGAGTATCATATTCTTACAGGCATAATCTAATCTGAGGGAGAAAATATTCTTAAAATGAGAATATTATTGGGGAGAATAAATGCGCAAAGGAAAATGCGCCTTGCTTAGTTTAATAATTTCTTTTAACGTTTCGTGCCACGTGCCTTCAGACCAGTTTCTTTCTTTTTTGTAATTTTGGGCATTTAGCGTTTCGCTTTAAAGAAAAGTGGTAAGTACAACATACAAATAATTAAATATGTTTCATCAAAATGTGTCAAAATGTGGTTTGCATATTCTAATTTTCAATTGGAAAAATAGTTTTTAACCTATACATTTTTTACTCACCCAATTTTACAGTATACTTACTTCTGACTTTGATGTTCACAGCGTATTTACTTTTCTATTAAAGATTTCGCAAAGCACTATTTACGTATATTTATTATGTATCTATTTCGCGCAGTCACACCGGGACCTAACCTCTATAGTCTAAGATTAACTATACCTTATTATCATGTAGACAAGAATAATTTAAAAATAATATATATTCTTAAGGTAGAGGTCTTAAGTGTAAGTACGGTTAAGGTACTGGGCAAAGAAGGTCGCTCATTTATTATTTGAAATATCCTAGAAACCCCGAGTCGAAATTTAGGCTCTACTTTGAAACCGTAACTCCTACCTTGGTAGGCGCTGGAACCAGTGAAGTAGGTTCTAAATAAGCAGCGATTTAAATGTAATTTATATCGTACTTTGACGCTAAAAATGTCTATAATCGGCTTTTTTCCACGTTTAGCTTCAACGTGGGGTCTGTATTTAAGACAAATTCGACCCTCTTTTAAAGCTAAAACTACTACATGTAGGACTTGCGGCATCAAAGCAGGTTCTCTATAGTCTCAGAACATTATGGACGAATAAAAATAAGATTTGTTATTGATCAGAAAAAATAAAATAATATATGTGATATAAATATCAAAGAGAGATCGTACGCACGCACTGAGTATTTTCTAAACACCTAAATGCCCCCAACCAATTTAGCGAACAAAACGCTTTAGGATGTCTTCGATAAAAATCATTAGCACTTGTCCAATACTTCAAGGTGCAAAATCTTTTTAACTCCGAAAAAATTATTTGAATAATTACTTTTTTTAAACTTTCTGCGCCGTTAAATATTTGAAACCACTTTTGAAGATTACAGTTTAAATTTGTTTTGTTTTCAGTATTTTCAGTTGAAAGAAAATATTTTTCTGTGATTGAGCATTGCAAAGAAGTATTTATTTATATAAAAACAATTAATGACAATTAGGTTAAATCTTTAATTTAAAAATGAGTCAAAGTAGATTCTAATCTTTCATTCTCTAGGAGTTGAAAGTTTAAAGTAGATGCTATACAGGGTGATTTTTTTATCTTGAAACTTTTGATTCATAACATTTTTTCAAAGAGTGCCTATTTTTCAAGATATTTGAAACTTTCAAATATCTCGAAGAATAGGCACTCTAGGATAAAATGTTATGAATCAAAAGTTTCAAGTTAAAAAAACACCCCGTATGCTTAAATAGGGTCAAAGCAGGTTCTAATAAGGAGCTGCAACTTCAAAGAAGGGTCTAAATTTCGACTCGAGACGGGGTCAAAATAATACAGCATGAATGTCAGCCTGTGCGATAGTATAAAAAATTCGCGATTCTAACGATTTCGTGAGTAAAAAGTGTGATTAAGATTGTTCGTGATTCAGCGCAAAAGTGTGTCAATAAAATTTCAAAGTTCCATAAATATGCGATCAATTTTTCCTCATGAAATACACTTTGGAATTGAAAATTACCTTCTGTCTTTTTCAGCGTAATCGAATAGCATCACAGCACGAAGACCTGTAATGGAAGTTTGATATTCATCTTATGTTATAAATGGGTAAGAGAAACAGAATCATTCATTTCATACTTTACTTACTTGAGCTATACTTCAGATATATACCTTAGTCATACTTTGGCAAAACTTCAGCTATACTTTCTCTATACTTCAAATGTGCATCGTTATGCATTGCCCATATTTGAGCATATTGAATTGGAAAATTAATGGGATATCCTCATAATATTATGAGTTATCCTTGGGACATTTCAGGGATATCAATAATTTCGCCCTGTACAATATCATTCGTGATATTCCTAGCCCGGTATTATAATAGCGCAAAATCGTGATATCGTACATTGCAAGCTTTTACATTATATATCGCATAATTGTGCAATCTATAACGTAAGAAATGGAGATTCCCATCCGTCAGTTACATTTTGCGCTTTTGCTAAATTGTATTAAGTAAGTTCTAATCCGTCTACAATAACGTGATTTATTTCTGAGGAAATATATCAGCAAGTACATATTTTTTGTGTGTTTCTGTCGTAGATTATACATGTTTTACTGAAATTTGCTCACTTCAGCGCGACACAGTCGCCGAGTTCAAAATTACTTTCCTAACCCCAGTGAAACTTTCGCCGAAATATGTTTAATCATTAACAGTTGCAGGTCTTACCTTTTTGCTTTTTGCATTTTTCCCATTGCTGCTAAGGACGCCGTAGCAGACGACAGCAAAAAAATTTAACTTCATTTTTGTCTGTGATATTAATGCATTATAATATCGTACAAAGCTCCGGGACCTGATTGTACGTTATCATATTGCGCTTTCTTGCAATATAGAGGTTTTGCGATATCATTGTGCGATACCTTTTTCTCCGTGTACTCAGTGGTGACAATATTTTTGTTATTCGAATAATCATGAGGTGAAAAGTATTTTAAAACACAATATTAGTAATCTTTTGTTGTCAAGATTGATTGTTACAAAGGCAGCTGCGATAAAAACTAATTTATCACATTTGAATAGAGCGGGAGTTTTTTTATTAAGGGCATGCTCTTCGGTGACCACGTGACCAAACTAGTCCCCGTTTATGAGCATTCTTTTGTGCTCACTGTGTCCACGTGGATTGAGATATCGTGTGTAAAAATTGACAGATTAAATAAAAGGCACTGAAGAACGTTTTTATACATCAATATGTTTATAATTTTAAAGAAAGTTTATTTATGAATTGATGAAATAGGATATTAACATTCGAGTTATAGCACTTTGTAGATAATGTTTGGTTTGATGCATTTCAGATTTTTTGATTCGCGTATATTGTGCGCTGACACAAATTTTAGACTAAATTGTCTAAACCTTAAAAAAAATTAATATAAGCAATAAAATTTGCACATTCGTTCCAAATGAAACATGTAGCATCTGCACACACGTAATCTATCATTATTTTTGGAGCATTTTTAGCGATTTCTAGCGGGAAAAAAGAAACTTTGAACGTCGATAAAGTCGAGATCACGGGACTAAGTTCGTTTAAGAAATTTTTGTGTTGAGAAGGAAATGCCCTTAAGTTGTGTATTTTGTCATGAATAATTCTACTTAATATTGCAAATTATATACTTTTGAAGCTATTTTAGTGTTTTAAACAAAAATGTAGTTTGTAATTTATCTCATATTCCGCTTGACAGCTCCGATTGGCTCTGAAAGGGATTGGAATCTAAATGTTTTCGCTGCCCACTTCGGGATTCACAAAAGAAGGACAGAAACGGCATTCCTAAGTATTGAAATTTTTTAATACTTTTAAGTTCAATTCTTCTTACCGGGAGGATGTTCCCAGGATATCCTGAGACGTAAATCAGATATCTTGCCGAAATCTCATGCTGTGAGGGGTATCCTGTTGAAAATTCCTATATAGAATCCTGTATAGAATCCTACATAGGAACTTTGCAAGAACCTGTACATGATCCTATGAGGGTTCCTATGTGAATTCTGACGTATGACTCCTTCAAGGAAAATTTTCAAGGATCTTATATTAGTTCCTGTACAGTATGTGTGGTTCGAGTTCGCCAGACGAGTGGCTAGAAATTTTAGAATAGCTATATTGTCTAGCCTCGATGGCTGCGCGGGTTTGCGCACTCTTGATTTATGTTTGGAAACTGCCAAGTCAGCAGTTCAAGGATTTTCAAATCCTCAGAGTTGTGCGAATTTATAAATAAATATACGCACAGGTTTCTACGCAGAAACCTTTATCATATGTCATTTTATACATATTAATTGTTCCTGTATATAGGTTCCCGTATAGGAAAGTCTTAAGTACCTTGGTAAGTTCCTATGTCAGCCATTTCACGATGACCACACTGAAAAAAAATTCTTCTTGAATCAAGTAAATATTACTTGATTCAAGTCAATCACAGGTACGAATGGGGATAATAGAATATCAGTGTGTTCCAAATAAATAAGTACTTGCTTACTGCATGCTTGGAACAAGCGTACATTTTCTTAATCTGAGAAAATGTATTCTTAGATAGAATATCGCATTGTATTATTATGTAGTAACTGAGCAATAGACTAGTGTCTCAACTGAACACTATTTCTCAACGAAAAAAAAACGGTTTTCAAAATTATTGTTATATGATCTTCATTTTTTTAAATATTAAAATACGTCATTCGCGCACACTGTTACTTACACCTAAACTCGTGTGTCCTAACCGCGTGCTTGATCAACTTCGCTATCGAAACACTTGGATTTCGATGACAAACTCTTGCGTAAGAATTTCGAGGCAGGGTCGTACCAAGTCATATGGTGAGCCTCAACCAGCTTCAAACTAAAAGTTGTTGAACTCAACTTTAATATACCATTGCTTATGTAGAAAAATTTTAGAATTGAATTTTCCTTATTTCGAAAAAGGCTCGATACTTTTTCTTCTTAATATATTTAAAAATGTTACAAAATATCTAAAAGTAATTAACAATAAACAAAAATTCTCCATAAAATGAGCAGTTTTCAATTTATCCAACTCTTTTATTGTATATAATACTCTTTTACTCATATTTTAATGCAAAATAAATTTTCTTAAACAATAATTTAAAATATGTGAAAAAGCGAAGTAAGTTTAACTTATTTAACGAGGCATTTAATACTTTTTGTTTTTAAATATTTAAAGCGCGTAAAAACACAGTTTTTAATTTATCGAATTCTTTTAACCTTTTTTAGCAAAGATTTGAATATGGAATTGCTTTCCAAAAAAAACAATTTAAAATATGCAAAAAATAATTGAACTTCACTTATTTTACAAAGGGCTCAATACTTTTTTCTTTAAAAATTTAATCCACTTAAAAACTATCTAAATCATATGAAAAATAAAGGACTTTCAAGTTAAAAAACGCCTTAATAACCTCAGTGACAAATAAATATTTTCTAATTTTTAAAAACCTTTGTAAAACGCACAGTTTTCGATTTATAAAATTCTTTAATAATACTTTTTAACTCAGTTTTTAATTTAAAATAATAATTTCTAAAAAATAATTGAAAATGTTCAGAAAAAATTGATCGTTAGTTTAAATATTACCTGTTTAAAAAAGTGCTCGATACTTTATTTTTATTTTACATATAAAATACTTCGAAATCAGAAGAAACAAGAATTCTGTAAAGAAGAAGAGTTCTGTGCAAGAACTTGCAGGTTAAAAGCGATCTCACGGTGGTCGGCTGAAAAATATTTGTTTGTTTCCTCCTTGCATTCTTAAAAACTTTTAATCGTCAACTTTTTAATTGTTTCTTTATAAAATGAAATGCATTGTTAATACAGTTTTTCAAAATGTTAGTGAAATCTTTTTTCTTAAATATTTTACTTTAAAAACGCATTACATTTTTTAAAATTATCAAGCAAATGTAATAATTGTATTTTAAAGCTTTTTTCAAAGCTTATAACTTTGTTTGATGCTGTCATATATTTATTTTTTATTATTTACATAATAAAAAAGAATTATGTAAGTATATGGGTGATTTCTAAAATGGTAACCATTTGTATTTCAAGAAATTTTCTATGATTAATGAATTCTTTGACTGAAAAATTTAATTTTTATTGAGTTTTTATAAATATACATATTAATAATATGCGCATTAAATTTTCTATAATTAATGACGTGTTGAAATGAAATTTTCTATGGTCATTGAATTCATTGACTGAAAAACTTAATTCTGTTAATTTTATTTTTAAAAACCTAAATCTATACTTAATTATGTAAAATAGCAACATTAAATGTGCGCTACAGTACGCGGGTAGCATTGCATTGCCAATTAATAACATAAAAATATGAAACAAGATATTAACTATTTCAGATAGCAAGTAAGAATATAAAATGAAAAATTATTTAAAACATTCATGCATAATAAAGGAATTTGTTTTACATTAAGCAAAAATTAATTCTTTGAATTCGGCTAGATTAACATTTTTTTCTGAAGTTAAAAAATCTGTTTCCTAAAACTTATTTAGTTTAAATTAGCATAACACATGATCATTTTATTTTTTCAAAACTATTTTTTTTCTTAATAATAACTTTCATAAATTTTGCCATTTTTGTGATTTCCAAACTGCTATTATCCAAGACGATAATTGTGTGTTAACAAAATACAACTATATTTTACAACTCTAATTTTAATTAAATAAGGTTAACATAACAAAATTTTTACTTTTCAAAAAATCACCTTTATCCAGCCGAATCCAAAAAAGTAATATTTCCTTATTGAATAAAGAATTCCTTATTTAGCAGGAATATTTATCGTTCTTTTTAAGTTCGGATGATTTTTTGTCACCTTGAACACTACACAAAAATAATGTCAGGGTGGCCGTTTTAATCGAGGAATAAAATTCCCTGTCATTTTCCGATTCCAAAAAATGTTTTACGGTTACAAAAATTCGAAATGGTTTAATTTTGAGTAGATTAATACATACAAATAATAAGGGGAAAAAATGATAGACGCAGTGAATTTATAACCTTTTAATAATTTTAGGAATGAAACGACTTTTGAGTCTTGAATAATTATTTCAAAATTAAAAACACTTTTTTCAAATCTATTTAAAATTTTTAATTTCTTACCACCAAAAACTTACCGATTCAATAAACTTATAATTTTTTAAATAGTTTTATGAGAGATTTGATTTGCGTGTCAGCATAAAGTTAGTAGCTTATCAAAGTTGCAAATTCCTATCTACATTTGCATAAATAAAATTGATTATGAGCACCAATGTTTTGAATTTTATAAATATAATTGAATTTCAAAATAATTGTTAGCGGCGAAGAGAACCAACTTCATAACGGGTCCATATCATGTCACATGCGGCAAGTCTCTCTGCGGCGAGTCTCACCTACGGCATGTCACATCTGAGGCATGTCACATCTGCGGCATCTCTCTCCCAAGAAAATTTTGTAAGAACTTCTAAAAATGGCAAAACTGCGGCAAGTCTACGCAGCGACTTCTATCACCCAAGAAAATTTGTTCAGTACTTCCAAACATGGCAAAAATGCGGCAAGTCTCCCAAGCGACATCTCTCCCCCATCAAATTTTCTAAGTAGTTTTGAAGATAGCAAAAATGCGGCAAAAAATGTGGCAAAAGTGCGGCAAATCTCTCCAGCGGCATCTCTCCCCCAACAAATTTTTTGATAGTTTTAAAGATGGCAAAAATTCGGTAAGTCTCCCCAGCGGCATCTTTCCCCCAAGAAAATTTTGTAAGGACTTTTAAAAATGGAAAGAATGCAGCAAGTCTCCCCAGGGGAATCTCTCCCCCAATAAATTTTCTAAGTAGTTTTAAGGATGGCAAAAATTTGGCAAATCTCCCCAGTGGCATCTCTCCCCAATGAATATTTTTTAGGAACTTCTAAAAATGGCAAAAGTGCGGCAAGGCTCCCAAGATGCATCTCTCCCCCATCAAATTTTCTAAGTAGTTTTATAGATAGCAAAATGCAGCAAGTCTCCCCAGGGGCATCTCTCCCCTATGAATATTTTTTAAAAACTTCTAAAAATGGCAAAAGTGCGGCAAGTCTCTCCAGCGGCATCTCTCCCCCAACCAATTTTTTTGTAGTTTCAAAGATGGCAAAAATGCGGCAAGTCTCCCCAGCGGCATTTCTCCCCCAAAAAAATTTTGTAAGGACTTTTAAAAATGGCAAAAGTGCGGCAAGTCTCTCCAGCGGCATCTCTCCCCTATAAATATTTTTTAAAAACTTCTAAAAATGGCAAAAGTGCGGCAAGTCTCCCCAGTGGCATCTCTCCCCCATGAATATTTTTTAAGAACTTCTAAAAATGGCAAAAATGTGGCAAGTCTCCCCACTTTCTATATTTTAACTTATTTGTAAGTTATTATTTTTGAAAAATAAATAAGATAGACTTCGTTACATAAAAACAAATGTTTGGAAAACATTCAACCTTTGGTTAAAACTATGCAAATCAATTTTTTGGAAATAACTAATTAAACTCATTCAAAATACAGACATAAGAAGATGCAAATTTAATGGTAGAAAAAACTACATTGTTTTCATTTGTGGTAAAGAGAAAAGTTTTACTAGTCGTATCTTTCTATCGTTGCAGGATTTCTCTAAAAAAATTCTTGATTTACGGCACACCAGCTGCAAAATCTACGACCAGCTAGAACCTCAGTTGCTACTTCAATCAGCAAAAGAAACTGAAAGTCTTGATGTTTTTCACTCATTACTGCTGTTTACAAAATTTATATGAAAATAAATAAATATCTGAAGATAATAGTAACTACCTTTAATTCTTTTAATTTTTGAAAATTGAAAAATATATTTTGTATGATTTCTATATATTAAGAGATGCCGCTGGGTAGACTTGCGCAGTTTTGCCATCCTTAATAATACTTAGAAAATTTGTTGGGGGAGAGATGCCGCTAGGGAAACTGGCCGCACTTTTGCCATTTTTTGAAGTTCTTAAAAAATATTCTTTGGGGAGAGATGCCACTGGGGAGACTTGCCGCATTTTTTCCATCTTTAAAACTACTTAGAAAATTTGTTGGGGGG
>NC_046658.1:64235062-64237746 GCF_010883055.1 Belonocnema kinseyi | reverse complement strand
GGGGAGAGATGCCGCTGGCGAGACTTGCCGCAGTTTTGCCATCTTCAAAAATACTTTTAAAAATTGTTGGGGGAGAGATGCCGCTGGGGAGACTTGCCGCGTTTTTGCCATTTTTAGAAGTCCTTCAAAAATTTTCTTCGGAGAGTGATGCCGCTGGGGAGACTTGCCGCATTTTTGCCATCTTTAAAACTACCAAAAAATTTGTTGAGGAAGAGATGCCGCTAGATAGACTTGCCGCACTTTTGCCATTTTTAGAAGTTCCTACAAAATTTTCATGGGGAATAGATGCCGCTGGGGAGACTTGCCGCACTTTTGCCATTTTTGAAAGTCCTTAAAAAATTTTCTTGGGAGAGAGATGCCGTTGGGGAGACTTGCCAAATTTTTACCATGTTTGGAAGTACTGAACAAGTTTTGTTGGGTGATAGATGTCGCTGGGTAGACTTGCCGCAGTTTTGCCATTTTTAGAAGTTCTTACAAAGTTTTCGTGGGGGAGCGATGCCACTGGGGAGACTTGCCGCAGTTGTTCCACCTTTGGAAGTACTTAACAAGTTTTTTCGGGATAGAGATGCCGCTGGGGAGGCTTGCAGTAGTTACGTCATCTTTGGAAGCGTTTAAAAATATTTATTGGGGGAGAGATACCGCTAGGGATACGTGCCGCTGATGAGAGATGAAGTAAATCAAATTAATATCAATAATTATCAAATTATTTCTTCGCTGAATACATTCATTTTCTCGTCTCAAGAACATGAAAACTTTGTTTCAATTAAAATAGTAGTCATAATAAGTAGATGAATTTACTTGGATCAAGAAACATTTCGTTAGAGTTTTAGTTATTTATCATGAGAATATAATATTCCGAAATCAATATTTTATTAAACTTGACGCAAATAAGTATAATGGAACAAATAAGCTCAATAGTTTTTTGCTTAGAGCAAATATATTCTTGATTCAAATAGTTGTCCTGATTCTATTATTTTCTTGATTCAAGAAAATCGGTCCGTTGTAAAAAGAAAATACTGGCTTCTTTCAAGTAAAATCAACCAAGTAAATGAGCCTACTTGATTCAACGCAAATTTTTTTTCAGTGCAGGAAACTGTACAGGATCCTACATAAGACCCTGGTCACTTTTACTTCAAGGAGTCATACATCAGAAGCCACATAAGAACCCTCATAGGATCATGTACAGGTTCTTGCAAAGTTCTAATGTAGGATTCTGTACAGGAATCTATATAGGAATTTTTAACAAGGGATAGCAAACACGCGAGGATAATCGTACACGAAAAAACCTGCTGAAGATTATATGGATTACAATTAACTTTTTTACTGTGCAAAAATCTGAAGAGTTTTTGGTTAAATATAAATTTTTATAAGCAAATACGTACATTGGATATAGCTTAAATTTTACAGATAAGAATTACGATTTTTTGTATTCATTTATCTGATAGGTGGGTCTCGATAACCACTCTGAAAAAATCGTTATTTTGTTAATAAGAATTGTTATCAAGAATAACTTAGGCTTAACAAAATTGCGCTTTTCACTCGCGTTTTTTGAACCAGGCACCAATAAAAACTTTTGTCTATTAAATTTTCTTTTAATTCAAACTATTTGTTAAATACGACCTTATAAACAATCATGAGCAAAATAATCTTTGCTCTGTGCTACCTGTGACTTTACAGTTAAGGTTTTTATTTTATTTTTAGTTATTTATCTGTTAGCTTTCGAATAATATTTCACAATATTGCTTCTTAATTGTTGTTTTTTAAATATTGTTTGTTTACATTTTCTGCTTTTACAAAAACAATATTTAAACCATTAATATAAAAATAGTTTTAAATATTAAGAGAAAATATTATTAAATATTATTAGGAAGCAAAAGATATCATTATAAAAATCATTTCAGTGTTGAAATGTTGTCACAGGCTTATACTGCCCAACATGTCGAAGGCATTTTTGGTTAAAGTTGGATTTTTTTTATTTGATCATTTCTGCACGGGGCTGTCCAGGTATATATCATCAGTCACGGACACATTTTTATAATGCAATCAAGTGATCTGATGAGAGCAGTCTACCCAGACATATTGAACAAAGCCTGGTTTTCACCCCATCATTGACGGACTGGGTTGCAGTCAAGTACACGATGGAGGGACCTACAGCTTAAGGTGGGTTCCGAACCACCACAACCTTTACCTCGTTAAAGGTACATTGAAAAATTTCTAGAGGTACCGGCTCAGGGATCGAACCCCGGACCTCTGAGGTGAAGTCCGAGTGTCTAACCAACTATTATTATTACTATTATTATTATTATTATTATTATTATTATAAAAAACATTTCAGTGTTGAAATGTTGTCACAGGCTTATACTGCCCAACATGTCGAAGGCATTTTTGGTTAAAGATGGTTTTTATTTGATCTTTTTTGCACGGGGCTGTCCCGGTATATATCATCAGTCACGGACGCATTTTTATAATGCAATCAAGTGATCTGATGAGAGCAGTCTGCCCAGACATATTGGACAAAGCCTAGTTTTACCCCATCATTGACGGACTGGGTTGCAGTCAAGTACACGATGGGAGGACCTACTACTTAAGGTGGGTTCCGAACCACCAGAACCTCGGTAAAGGTACATTGAAAAATTTCCAGAGGTACCGGCTTAGGGATCGAACCCCGGACCTCTGAGGTGAAG
>NC_046658.1:64232488-64234962 GCF_010883055.1 Belonocnema kinseyi | reverse complement strand
TATTATTACACCATTAAGCCATTTCCCTTTCGGGGTAAGCGTGACTCACTCGGTGGGAAAGGGAGTAATGTGAGAAAGAAATATAAAATTTATAGATTGATCCAAAATTTTCATGTTATTTATTTAAAAATGAAAATTGTACCAATTTTAGTACTTATATATTTAAAAAAATTTCTAACTACGACAAAAAGGTTCTTTTTTCTTCATGGAGACACAATTATGTCAATTTTAGTGCAAATTCAATTATTTATTACGTTCTAACTTAAAAATAATTCGTTATATAAAATATTTAAAAAGAAATAAAAGTTTTGGTTTTTCTTGAGATTTCCGAATACAATTTTAAAAAGAAATTTTCTTTAAAAGTGACGTCATTGTTTAAAAAATTTGTTTAAATCACTGTTGCACCCGATTTCTAAAAAGCATAATTCATCTCCAAAATCAGGATACTTTCGCGTACTTTTAAACCAACGTTACTGAGGGGCACTATCAGTGGATTCAGACGTTTTACCGGCTACTAGACTATGTAATCTTGTTGTTGATCAATGAATCACTAAACTCTATGAAAATGTGCTGAATGAAACGTTTTGTTCACATAGGATACGGAATCACGTGCAGAAACTAACCTTGCACTTCATGGTCAATGCTACACGGTAGTTCGCCCATAGGTGTCGACGCGCTTTGCTTTGTTCGTCGTTTTTAAATAAATCGCTAGCCAGTACCGACTGATCAGTGCTACGCTATCCTCTGTTCAAGCAACACGGTGAAATCCTTTCTCGCTTATTTACCTTGTCCTTCGAGAAAATACCGCGCCATTTTAAAGCCCATGTTTTTAATGTAACACGTGATCGTGTGGTTGTCGTGCCAATTGCCATTCACGCAGTGTTGATTTCCTCCTACCAGTTTAATCATCTAATGAGGTGACATCTGTCGATTACTGATAAGCCCAAAGGTTCGTCGCTCTCATTCCAATATTGTATATCACATTATTGCCTTCGAATCAAGAAAACAACGCTCCTTGCAACAATCATTTCTACTATTAAGCCGAATTTAATCATTAGATTTAATTCCACAAACTTTTCGAGAAATTAAGAGACCAAATTCAAAACTCTGTGAAATTGAAAATCAAATTGGGTATGCTCTATGTACCTCTTCGTAAAATTTTAAGAGCATATCTATTTACACGCGGTCACTGCAGATCGATGAGCCGTTAAATTCACATATAAATCAGGTTAGTTAAATGATGCTTCCTTCTCGATGCAATATTTATCGGAAACAAGATTAATGCCTGCTTCCCAATTACTGAACCTTTTTAAATTTTCGTCTTTTGAAATGAATTTCCCTCGCACTTGAATCAATAAGGAGAGTTGTTTTCTTGGGAAATTTTATGCTGCTCAAAATTAGGTCAGCCTTGATTCAGAATATATATTTTGTAATTTAATGAAAAGAAATGACAACGTAATGAGTAGCAAGTTGCCTCTCAATTTTCTGGGATTGAAAAATTTTGAAGTAAGAGGAGGAAAGAATAGAATGTTTTTGGCAAGCGGTGCAATTGGCTAAAAGCTATGGGCGATTCGTTTATGTGCACAAGGAATCGCTTATCATTTCGCGTACGGCAAACTGAGCGATGTAAGTGAACGGGCAAGCGAGGAACGATAGTTCTAGAGAGTTCATGGGTCATGCAATGCCCGTAAGACGAGACTTTACTAATTACGTAAGTAACGGCCGGTAAAGGCTATCAAAGCGATACTTGCAAATTTTAAGCTAGCGCCAAATGCAAGCCTCAGGGATTTGCGAAATGAAGCACCAAAGCTGACCTGCGTAGTTATCCCTATTTATAACTATAGGAAACTTGATCGAGGCAGTGAACGTCTTGCACGTGGTTGATCTTTAGCAGGAAGAATCGCATCGTCTCGACTTTGATGAAAGCTCATCATACTAAGTTTTATTTTTATACGTTAGCAAATCGGTCCATCAATATGCAGATAGAGATTTGGCGAAAATGATGAAATAAGGATGAAAGTCGACTTCTGTCAAAGAATTTCAAATAAAATAGTTAATTCTCAATAACTTTACAGTAATGCAAGAAGCTGAATTTCAGTCAGAAAAGTCCGTTGACATTCAGGTCTTAATAAAAGTTTTATTTACCTGCTGAAAGTCAACCGATGACTCTAATATGATTCAAACTCATATTGCTTGGTTTAAAGTCAACCGCGTTGTGCCCGTAAAATGGGATTTTTGGGTTAATTTGACACAATGATTGTTGACATACTGTCAATTCTTCACTTAGTAGGTATAGAGTCGGGAATATAACCTAATAATAATATATAATCAAAATTATAAACATGAGGTAATAAAATTTATTTCGCTTGAAAACTTTAACTTTGTTCAACACTGGCATTTTTTTTATGTCTGGATGTCAACAATTTTAACAATACATACATACATATAAGTTATTTATTGCCTTACTACCTATA
>NC_046658.1:64222834-64232388 GCF_010883055.1 Belonocnema kinseyi | reverse complement strand
ATTTAAGATATGTTCAGGGTAGAGATTAATTGTTTTGTTTAATTTAGGGTGAAAATGAACTTTAATTATTCTTAAAGGTCAGACTTTTTTATTACTGTGTGTAACCTTTTATTAACATTTGCGGGGCAAATCATCGCCAAGTACAGATAAACCCTTCAATGTCCCTTCCTTCTATAGCCCTTCCGAGAATTGACGCCGCGGGGCAGGAAGGTATAGCAGGAGCTGTGCGGGGTTTGCGGTTGTCACTCAGGCGTGAACAAACAAAAGCGGAGCGGGCTAAGATGAGTTAGCTCCCACACAACGTCAGCCCTAAAATCGGCGATATAGAAGAGTTTCAATGTACTACAAAAAAGGTGCGCTCGCGAGTTTCAGCACCTCGCGCTCGGCTCAGTTCCTACTATAGTGCATACCCAGAAGCTCACCCACAAATATTACTTAACTGCTGAAATCTCCACTTTTAAAGAAATCATTACATTGGTTTCGATTTTAGATTAAAAAGAAATTTTGATTTACTTAAAATGTGACGGCCTTACGGAAAACATTCTCATTACAATATTCAAGCTAAATTTTGTATAAAATGTATATTTATATAATTCTCTAATTAAAATTTAAGACATTGAAATCAGATTAAATTTAAATTTAAAATCAAAATCATATTTAACGTCAAATAATCAAGATAATGTGAAGAATTTCTGACAATAAAACTAAGAGCCCAACGAACAAAATTAGAGAATTAGCATAGAATTCCCCTATTTCAGTTTGACAAAAGATAAAAATTTTTATAAAAAATAAAAGAAAAATATGCCTGTTTAACAAAAATAAAAAAGAGAAAAGAAAAATAAGGCAACCAACCAAATCCCCTTCCTTATCTTTTTTATTTCTTTCGCCTTTTTTATTTTTATTATTATCATATCAAATAAAAAAACATTTTCAAACAAAATAATTACCAACGTTTCGGCACCCATTCGGCACCCTTATCAAGGCAAGGAAAATTTCAGCAGCCAGGAACAGCAACGAAACCACGATGCTCTCTCATTGATACCTTAGAAGCAAGTTAGGGTCAAAATACTATACACACCCATGTAAACATTTTTTTATTTGGCTTTGGCTTAATCTTTACTTAAATTAGACCTAATTATGCTTACGAAAATAATTAAATATCTATTAGTCAATAGCAGTTTCGTTGCTTAAGAGGAAAACTTTGAGTTCTATCAGACACAGATTTGGCATGATTTTTTAGACCGTTTTAAAAGCAACAATTGGTTTTTAGACTTTTTAATGTTACAGAGTTCGTCCAGACAATGGAACATATCATTTTTTTAAACACGTTATCACGTTGAAAACAAAAACTATACCTGTAAGTTACTATCAAGAAATGGTTAATAGTAATTTTGTATATCTTGCTGAGATGAAAAATATTGCTAGTTAAAATTTGTTCGTGTCTCGTATAGTTTTGCTGGAAAATAGAGCTTATTATTTTTAAAAAACCCAATTTTAACAGAGAAACCCAGAACTCTTGGTCGAACTGACTGGTTAACAGATCTATCTTTTCTTTTTAAGGCTTTAAAATTATGTGCCTAAGCTTAATAAATTCTGTTCAGTCTTTTGAAAGTATCGTGTCTACAGACACCTTCGTAACAATCGTTTTTGTTTTTTACTCCAAGTGTCTCAAAGAGTGAATATTTGATGACGATCAAGAAAGTCAAATTTTACATAAAAGCATACTTGGTGCATACGTAGAACTCACCAAAGTACAAAGATTCTTATATTTGGAATATAATAGTTAAAAATAAAAAAATGGGGTTTGGTCGAATTTTCAAAGAAAACAAAAAAACCATTAATAAAAAGTTGTATGCAGCCTGTAATTTTATTCCAATGATTATAAAACTTTAGAAAGTACGTCTTATTTTACGATTTTACTTAATCATCAGACCGAAATACATTCACCATTTCATCTGATGAAAAGAGAAGAGTTTGAAACAAGATTTTTGTAATTCAGATTAAATTACAGCTTGCACCATTATAACATATGAACAGAAACTCTGTTTTTTGAAGATGTCATCATATTTTGAATGTATTTTAAATTTTGAAATATATTTATGCATATAATGAAAATATCTTATTTTTTAACGTTTTTTACCTTTAGACGAACCAACAATAAAACCTAATAGATCGATTTTTACTTAAGCTGCTTTTTTCATGAAAAAGAGATTCATAAACATAATACAGAGCTATTTTTGCATTGATATAAAAAAATTACCAATTTTCAAACTATGCAGAATCAAAAATATGATGTACTAAATTATACTGACTTTTGCCAGATTCTTGGAGAAAATTGTTGACAATAATTAATCGGTAAGTTTGAATGATATTACTTGAAAATTGAAGAAATCCGCATGTCATAACAATAAAAAATGCTTGAGGAAAAGTTGACCGCAGTTTAAAATTTTAATGCATTGTTGTCAGAAAAAAGGAGACTGTATATGGCTTTTTCGTTATTACTAAAAAAAAATCAATTATGAACTCTGTGTGAAAAAATCTTCGCCAAGTTCCTTCATGAATTTTAATACTTTATTTCTGTATGTAAAAGGTAACCAAAGTTGCGAAACCAGAAGATTGAGCAAATTAATTCCAATTTTGTTATATTTTTTTCATTTCTCTAAAACATGAATTTATCTTTTTATCCAACAAAAAAGTATTTTTTATACTTATTCCTTTTACTAAAAATATTTTATTTATAAATTTTCTATTATTCGTACTTCGCTTCCTTTTTTAATTTTAGAACTTTGATTACCTGTAACATAAAGAAAAAGAATATTAGAATGCATGCATTTACTTGACGGAGTTTTTTCACAAGTAATGTTTCTTAGGGCAGAGGGGAAGATTTTGAAATGCTAAAACACAATGAATTAATTAAATTCGCAATGTAACTTCTCAAAAACTACTTTTTATGATGCTGAAAATATTTCTGAGTATTTTGGAAATCTTAATATCGAATGAATTATATCAGAAAGTAAAATCTTGTTACGAAGTTGTATCTCGAACATAAATACTAAAAAGTTTTCTCTTAAACAACGATAGTAGGCTGCACGTGACGAATAATTCTTTCCGATAACCTTACTCGTACGAGTAAACTAGAAATAGTTCAATGCACTGTCTATACCAGGTAGATATTTGTCCGTTTTCTTACTACCTCTGTCTGGTACCTGTGGATGAAATCCATTAACAATTTTATCAGGAACCTCAGCACCATTGCAAAAACAGAGCCTGTCATACGTGTCTCGAGATAACACCTTTCAATATGCATACTTCAAAATAGAATCTTCTTATATGGGCACGAAAGCGTCGCAAAATTGATAAAAATGTCACTGTTAAAAAAATTACAATTATCTTGTCTATTAACATAAGGTTTTCTTAGAAATTACTTAAAATTCTGAATCTAGTGGTTTTATCTAGTTGTTACCTTTCTTTTATTGAATAAAATAAATTTCTAAAAATAATGTTTCTAATTTGGATTATAAAGTTCGAGATATACAAGTTGAAAAAATGTTGATAAGGTAATAAATTATGACGTTGAAAAAAGATGTCAAATGGCCCTCGTCTCAGGAATCCTAAAAAATAGACTTTTGTCGCCGTGCATTATTTAAACACTTATCTACCTTGATGGCGTATCACTTTTGCAGAAAACCTCATAAAACATTGAATAAGTTTTAAATAGAGCCAGTTATGCAATTAGTATTAAAAAGGGAAAAAAGTATAACTTTTAAAAATTGGTAAAATTACAACAGAATAAAGTACTGATAAAATTTGTTGCAAGGAATTTTTTAGACGGATAAAGTTTTATTCAGACAACTTCGCCTTTTTCAAAACAATGGGTTGTCATGGAACAACAAAAGAAGATTTAACTGATACTTGGTTAAAGTTTATCCTGTAAAGTTATTTTTTGATACAGCGAACCTTTCATCGGAAATCGATGTAAAGTTTATCTTATGTTTTTTTCTGTGGAATATATTTCACCTAGAAATAAGTATTAATAGATGTAAAGTTACGGAGAACCATCTCTTCAAAAATTTGGTGTCTGCGATCTAAATCTACTTGCCAGATCTAGATCTAATTGCCAGCTGTATCAGCTGTCAGCTCAAGAATAAAATAGGTTAAATAAAAATGGTTTAATTTGGCACAAAATATTGATAATCAAATATTAAAATATAGAATTTTTCATTGGTGTAAGGATTTAGATTTTTTTAATCTTTCACTTATAAGAAAGTTTCGTATATAAATATGAAACTGAAAACTCCGTAAAATGATTATTTTATGATACAATAAGATATTGAAAATCTTTTACGAGGAGATGGAACGGTAATTATATTGTAAATTTAAAGTAATTAAGAATCTGCACCATTCAACTGTCTTTTTTTTATAATTTAACCTTTTTTAAAAGCATTCAATAATAAATGTGTAGCATTACACAAATTTGTGTTAAAATAATCGGTATACTTAATGGAAAATTTATATTTAAAAACAAAGTTTAAACTTTTGTTCATGAGTAAATATTTAATGAAATATTTGGTGCTATTTCGGGATATTTGACAGAATAAGCATTGAGAAATAATTAAGAATTTGCATTTGAAAAGAGAGCAATATAGTAAGAAGGGAGAGTAATTAAAACGGAATTGGATTTTCGCTTCAATAAGGTTTTTGCATTACAGAAGGCAAAGGAAAGATTTTATTATTATTCAGTGGCAAAGAAAAAGTTTAGTCAATTAGCATTCCATTCTTTTAAGATGCCTGCAATTTCTATAAAAACTCTACTAATTTCAACTTTTTCGGCTTTTTTAACTACTTAGAAAAATATATCATTTTTCTTCTCAAATATTTCTAGTAACTCTTGACAATATCATCAATGTTAGCATTGTCTTAATTCTTTTACGATTCAAATGATTAATAAAAAATTGAATGATGTTTCCATTGCATCCATTTTACTTCAAAATTGTCCAAAGTGAATGAAAATCTATGAATAAAGATGCAAGATTCAATTACAGGTTTATGCACATGTATTCCTTTGTTATAACACGTTATGGTACGACTTGAAATTGATAATCTTCATTTTGAACATGCATTATTTTGCTTTAATGTCGTAATAAATCTTTTACAACCATAAAATGTCGCTCAAAATTCTCAAATAGCCATATTCTGCGCTTTAGGAACATAAATAAATGGTTGGTGTTGCTTCAATATTATACTGCAATAAAAATGATTCTTAATTAGAATAACAAGGAACACTGATAAAACGAGCTAATGAGAATCATAGAGTTTGAAAAATGTTAAAATATTAATTGAATTCAAATTGGCGAGACATAGTTCTAGATATTCATTAAACGGAGTAACACGAAAAAAATGTACAAATCTGCTCAATAGTGTAAGCTCCAGGTCGACGAAACTGCTAAAAATTGAATTGATCAATTGAGAGTGCAAAATTAAAATAAATAATTAATAAATCAAAATTTTGCGACACTCAGTTCTAGATATTCATTATTCATCTACCGGAGTCATGTTGAAAATTTTCTATAAATCAGTTTAATTGCGAATTTTTTGCATAATGGTTCATACATATATAACTTGATCAATAATTATTTAATCGAAATTTCCACAAAAAACTGAAAATTTATCTAGTCAACTTATACTGACATTTTTTTATCGATCAGTTGAATAGTTTATGCTCTAGGTCGACTGAACTACTAAACAACCAAATTTTGTGCATAAAAAGCGAAATAATCCTATAAACAAATAATAAATGAAGATTTTTTTTAAATTGGCACTTGAGCTTCATCTAGGCTATTTATCCATAAAGTTTCAGATCAATCGATTGAATATTGTAAACTGCAGGTGGACAGAGCTACTAAAAATCGAATTTGGTGTCAAAAGAGTTAAATATCTAAGGAAATAATTAATTAATCGAAATTTCTTGAATAATATTGCACTAGAGCTTCACCTAGTGAATTATTCCTGAAATCTGTAGAAATAGAGGTTAAGGATTACATTCTTAAGGTCAACTGAACTGCTAAAAAAGATACATTTTCATGTTTTCTAAATCTGCAGTATTCACTTTCTAAGAAATGGATAATGCATATGCACAGGTGGTCGATTGTGTATGTTTTTACGCTTCACATTTCACATTTAAATTGATATTTTTAAAATGTCATTATTTTTATTGTCAAATTTAGGTCGTATTTCAGAGCTCACTTAGAGTTAACGTCGACATATAATGTAAATTTAATAACAAAAACAATGGCATGTGAAAAATGAAAAGTGGCATGTGAAATTTAAAATTCTATACACAATTAACACCCAAAATTTGTTCTCGAGTGATTTTTTATAAATTTTAAAAGGTTTTATGCAAATTATTGAATTGTTGACTGAGATATCTACAAGGGAGACTAAGTGCATAAATAGTTCGAGAAAATATATTCTTGGTGTTTTTTTGCCTGGCGGGCTATTCGCTATGGGGAATTTTTTGCATAAAAAGTAAATTATTTATAGAAATAATTAATGAATCCAAATTTCCCGAAAAAGCACTTAAGCTTTTTATTTTCAATTTATCATGAAATCTGTAGGCAAACCGGTTTAGTATTGTAGGCTACAGATCAACTGAACTGCTAAAAATCATACATTTTTCATATTTTTTTAATCTGCAAAATTTATTTTATAATAACTGGGCAATGCGTATGCATAGTAGGGTGGATCGAAAAATCCAAAAGATTGTAATCGAAATTAGAACTATATGGAAAACTAGTGTATCAGGACCCAAAAATGTTAACAAAAATTGACACTGATTGACGAAAGCCCTCAACTTCCGCGTTCGACAAATGAGCTTAAAAAAATATTATTTTCATAGTTTTAATATTTTTATGTATTTCAACTTTTTTTGTTTTTAAAGGTCTTAAATTGCCATACAATTTTTTCAGCTTTTTAATTTACAATGTGTAGTCGATAATTTATGTTTAATGAACCCCTATTTTCAAAGAAACAATTTTAAAGTCTACAAGAATAGTGAAAGAACTATTTCATGTATACAAGGGTTTTGCAATGGTGGAAATGTATTCGAAAAAATTCTATAAGCCTGTGAAATCATAAATGTTTGTATAGTAGGTTATTGAAAATTTTAGCTTTGTGGTTTTTTAAAATTATATTTTGTCAGCATAACAAAGGACCCCGCACTAAATGTATGGGAAAATGGCTTCCGGTGGATTTAGCTGAAACTTTGTAATTTTTAAGGTTATAAGTGCCGGATGAAATATCCGTAAAAAAAATCCAAAAAAATGGACAGTTTTAGCGCTATGCGGCGCTAAGCGCTCAAGATCACTGAATAAAACAAATTACAACAGATTTTGTTACAAAAGCGATGTCAACATAGAAATCACGGTTCAGATCGTGGTCTGTCATATTTTCGCCTACACCGTTGACTCATATAGCGCGCTTCTCAAAACGATCAAACGCCAAGCGCCCAAGGTTTTAACTTGACTAATTCATCACTTTTTTAAAGGCAAAAATGGTACCCAAAGTAACATTAGTAACTAGTGCGTACATTCCGAAAATTACATTCTACTGTTCTCAAGAGTGCCGGACGCTAAGCGCTTATGATCAGTGAATAGAACGAATTACAATGGATTTAGTTACAAAAGTGATGTCAACATAGAAATCACGGTTCAGATCGTGATCTGTCATATTTTCGCCTACACTGTTGACTCATATAGCACGCTTCTCAAAACGATCAAATGTTAAGCGCCCAAGAATTTAACTTGACTAATTAATCACTTCTTTAAAGGCAGAAATGGTACCCAAAGTAACATTAGCAACTACTATCGGCGAGAAAATTCGAGTCCTCTAGCTTTGACATTGAAGAAGTATGTGAAGAAAAAATGGTAGGTTAGTGAAAAAGGTCTAGTTTTAAAGGTGCAAATGTTTTACGTTAATAAGCCGAAAAGTAATATTCCAAAAAATTATTTGTAACTTACAGTTCTAAAAATCTGATGAAAAGTAAAGAAATTGGATAGCTTTTATAAACAGTGAACTTTAAAGCATTGCTTTTTATATAAAAAAAATAGGGAAAATCTGAAAAAATTCATGGTGGTACATTGAACATTTCTGAATTCTGAGTTCGTTTTTTGTGAATAAATATGCGAGCGCACTATCTTCAGTTCTAATGAAGATCATGAAGTGATTTAAACTGGAGGTAGTTCGGTGAACTCTTTCTAATAATTTGCAATTTGAAGGAAGTATGGGCTTCTTGTTCTCTTCGTATAAATTGCGACATTTGAAGTCAGTTTTTTATAGGAAAGCAAGTGCGAGAGCCCAGCGTGGTGCCGTTTTTCAATGAATCGGCCTCGGTTTCCCTCAACACAGGGAAAGGGTTTGAAGGCCAGAGTGTGGCTCGGAGGCATAAGTTGGGTAGGTCGAACTGAGGAAAATAGAGGAAGATCCCCTGAAATAACGGCACCACGCTGGGCTTTCGCACTTGCTTTCGTATATAAAAAACTGACTTCAAATATAACAATTTGCACGAAGACAACAAGAAGCGCATACTTCCTTCAAATTGTAAATTATTACAAATTTTTCGACGGCAATCTGTTCAGAAATGTTTAATGTACCACCATGAATTTTTTCAGATTTTTCCTATTATTTTTTCTATAAAAAACTATGCTTCAAAGTTCACTGTTTTTAAAAGCTATCAAATTTCCTTACTTTTCATCAGATTTGCAGATCTGTAAGCTATAGATAATTTTTTGGAATATTACTTTTCGGCTTATAACGTAAAACATTTGCACCTTTAAAACTAGACCTTTTTCACTAACCTACCATTTTTTCTTCACATACTTAATCAATGTCAAAGCCAGAGGACTCGAATTTTCTCGCTGATAGTAGTGCGCACATTCCGATAATAACAGTGTACCCTTCGTAAGAGGGCCGAACGCTAAGCACCCATTATCAGCGAATAGAACCAATCCCAGTAGCTTTTGCGAAATATTAAACTATTTCTGGCTCTTGATTCGGGTTCGCTTGTACACCTCTATTAGTAGCGTCTAGAATCCCTTGTAGCAAGGAAGTTTGAGGATACTTTACGTGTTGCTGGTGACGTGCATAACCCAGGAACCATAAAATGTATCTAGTTGAAACTCCTCATCTTCTTCTCGTTGCAGCTTGTCTTGAACGTAAGATGGGGCAAGTTCTACTTGATACCAGTGATCCCAGATCTGAAACGAGACGTGGTCCAATACTATGATACGTCTATGCCGTGTGATATGGTAGGAGACGACATAAATGCCTGGGTTGCGCGCGCAACCCATTTCTCCTCTTCTGAATTTGAAAACTCGAAGGTGCACGATTGCCGGTCGGAACACTTCGGCCGTTCTATTTATATCTCTATCTGCTTTGAAATAAAATGAAGAGAATGGGATTTTAATATTTCCAGATTTCGATACTGGGCTGGCGATTCTCATGATTTGAATACTTCGCGCGCCTCTTTAATGCGTGTATTTTGAGGTTACGTTACTTCA
>NC_046658.1:64205106-64222734 GCF_010883055.1 Belonocnema kinseyi | reverse complement strand
AGCCCAGCATCGAAATCTGGAAATATTAAAATCCCATTCTCTTCATTTTATTTCAAAGCAGATAGAGATATAAATAGAACCGCCGAAGTGTTCCGACCGGCATACGTGCACCTTCGAGTTTTCATATTCAGAAGAGGAGAAATAGGTTGCGCGCGCAACCCAGGCATTTATATCGTCTCCTACCATATTCACACGGACATAGACGTATCATAGTATTGGACCACGTCTCGTTTCAGATCTGGGATCACTGCTTGATACACGCCAATTGTTATGTCGCGTATTTCTTACAATGTAAGGCGAGGAAATTATGGTACTTGAAGTTTATGCAGGCAATTCCAATTTGCATTTCCGTAGCACATATTGTCCACTTCTACGCGCGCTTGCACAATATTTGGCTCACGAGCTCTCGCTATATATTCTCTTGCAAGCTCTGCTGTAGCGCCTTGCATCTCTATAACAGGATGGTATCGATTAATTATGGCACCAGCAATACGAAAAAAGTCCCTGAGATTGTGTACATGAGCCATCTGAATGGTTTTCTCGAAGAACTTGAAAATTGACTTTATGTGGCCATTTCTCGATTCCACTATCCATCTAGATATCGTTATTAGCCGAGCTTCGTTTGCTTCTTCCGTTACCAATTGACTCTGTCCTTGTTGGAGAAATGGTGGTATCTTGGACACAATTCCTAAGCGTTCTAAAAGTGGTTGGGCATCTCTATATCCACGGTCCTCTATAAAAATATCACTAATGTCGAAAAATTCTCTTATACCTTCCACATGATGACGTCCTTTATGTTTGCAGAATGACTGTCGAAGTACGTAAAAGTTGCTGCTCTTCTGCATGTAAGCATAAGTGCCATCGATGATAGCAATAGCTCTGGGAATTTCTGGTTGTGGATTATAAACTTCATTGGCGAATGACGTCACGTGTCTTTCAATGAATTCCTCTCTGCTTATCGCATTAAATCCAATGTTACCAGGCACAAATCGTTGCATTAAAGACTCTCTTACATTAGAAATGGCCATGCTTGTAGCTTGCCGGCTCGAATAATGAAAAATCACTTTCAGAAATTCATCAGAAAGACCTTGACGCATTTTTCAAAGGAAAGTCAGCAGATCTTTTTTCCTCACGTATCTGGCACCATGTCCATGCAACTGCGGAATAGGATAACAAAATGCATACAATTCTCTAAATTGTTCCTTTGTTACAGGAGCAATAGCTTCAAATTCTTCATCAGTGAAACTATCCTCATTATTAAACGCCGCGGCCGCATGAACATTTACTTCGTTATGAAGTTGCTGAAAAAACAGAAGTAACTGCTGTTCCGGAACCCTATACGGTATATTAATCGCTTGTAGTCCAGGAAGCAAGGGGCCTAAGTTATAACCATGTCCATCCAAATGATTTAAGCATATTCTTGTTTCTTCTAGAATGAAAATGTCCATAACAATAAAAGCGTTAACTCTACATTCAATTGAAAGCCTTGGAGTATTAACATCAGCATTACAGAACATGCACGTTTGCCTGCCTGTTTGTGTGAGAACATTCAGTCTTAAACAGCCTCGGTCACGTTGGAGCTCCTCTATCTCATTGCGAATCGATTGATTGCAATTGAGACATAACCTACTCTCATCGGCGACTTCAAGTGGTGGTCTTCGAAGTTGAAGGCGTCTAAAAATTGCAATGTTTTGCCTATCAAGATTATTATTTCCATCAATTCGAACCATTTGTCCTGGTTGATAGACTCTATCGCACACGTAGCAATTAACTCGAACTCTGAATGCCATTTTTTAAACCATAAGAGAAACAAGCTCTTATGATCTTGAAATGTATTAATAAAACGAAAGAAAAATTTAGAAACAACAAAATAACATAAAATAAACACAAGAAACTAAACACAAAAAGGGAATAAAAAATACAACACAATTAATACAGAAGGGAACAGATAGGAATTTTTTTTCCTAAGCTTACCAATAAAATTACTATCCGCTCTCGAGACCTTTCACAAAAGAAATGACAAGCATACCATCGTAAATGGAAATAATAAGTGAATGTTGTTTAATATATGTTTAATATAATAATAAGTGAATGAAGAGGTTTCAACTTTTTTTAAGTCATTAGGCATACTTTCAGTTCGTCGCTCATTTTGAAGTCGTTCGCTTTTTGTTTTAAAAAGTGACAGTCGTTCATCATGCAGCATTCACTCATTATTTTCATCGACAACGGTATGTTTGTCTGTCATTTCTTTTGTGAAAGGCCTTTGAAAAAGTGATTTCTTAGTCAAGTTGAAATCTTCTGCGCTTAGCGTTTGCCCGTTCTGAGAAGCGCGCTATATGAGTCAATGGTGTTGACTCATATTGTCAGTGGTTTGACTAAACATGTTACTGACCACTTCTTGATGCGTGTTTCGTATACAGACATCGCTTGTGTCGCTAAAGCTACTAGGATTGGTTCTATTCGCTGATCACGGGCGCTTAGCGTTCGGCCCTCTGGCGAAGGGTACACTGTTATTATCGATGTACGCACTAGTTACTAATGTTACTTTGGATACCATTTCTGTCTTTAAAAAAGTAATTACTTAGTCAAGCTCAAATCTTGGGCGCATAGCGTTTGATCGTTTCGAGAAGCGCGCAATATAACTCATTGGTTTGGCTAAACATATCACTGACTACTTTCTGATGCGTGATTCTTATAGTGACATCGCTTTTATCGCTAAAGTTACTGGGATTGGTTTTATTCGCTGATCTTGAGCGCTTAGCGCTCAACCCTCTTGCGAAGGGTAGAATGTTATTATCGGTATGTGCGCACTAGTTACTAATTTTACTTTGAGTACCATTTCGGCCTTTAAAGAAGTGATTAATTAGTCAAGTTAAAATCTTGGGCGCTGAGCGTTTGATCGTTTTGAGGAGCACGCTATATAAGTCAACGGTGTAGGCGAAAATATGACAGACCACGATCTGTACCGTGATTTCTATGTAGACATCGCTTTTGTAACAAAATCTATTGTAATTCGTTTTATTCACTGATCTTGAGCGCTTAGCGCCGCATAGTGCTAAAACTGCCCATTTTTTTGGATTTTTTTTACAGATATTTCATCCGGCACTTATAATCTTAAAAATTACTAAGTTTCAGCTAAATTCACCGACAGCCATTTTCCCATATATTTAGTGCGGAGTCCTTTTTTCTGAATACTTTTCCACGCGTAGAAAAGCCTTTTATACGTCAAATAATTCTTTCACTATTCTTGCACATTTTGCGAACGCGTAAGTTAAATGCTTTCGTCAATCAGTGCAATTTTTTGTTACTTTTTCAGTATCCGAATACACTAGTTTTCCAAATAGTTTCAATATCGATTTTTATAATTTGGGGTTTTCGACTTACCCAAATTCACAATTTGTCGATTATGTATGTTTTTACGCTATACATTTCACATTTTAATTTCATGTTTCAAATTTCATTGTTTTTGTTGTCAAATTTAGGTCTTATTTCAGAACTAACTTAAAATTACCTTCGACATACGATGTGAATTTAACAACAAAAACAATGACAGGTCACAAATGGAAAGTGGAACGTGAAGTTTGAAATTATATACAGAATTAACACCTAAAAGTCATTCTCGGGCGACAGTTTATTAATTACCAGAGGTTTAAATAAAATTGATGGATCATTGGCTATGATATCAACACAAGAGGCTAATTGCATAGATAATTCGAGAATATATATTCTTGCAGTTTTTTGCCTGGCGGCGATTCAGGATCTGGAATTTTTTTCATAAAAAGTTAATTATCTATTGACATAATTAATGAATCAAAATTTCCTAAAAAACAAGGCACTTAAGCTTCATATATTTAATTTATCCTGAAATCTGTAGACAAACCGGTTAAGGATTATAGGTTATAGGTCAACTCAACTCCTAAAAATGATATATTTCATGTTTTCTGAATCTGCAGTCTTTAGTTTCTAAGAAATGGATAATCCGTATGCACAGGTGGTCGATTATGTATGTTTTTACGCTTCACATTTTACATTGTAAGTTATATTTCTCAAATATCATTATTTTTGTTGTCAAATTTAGGTCTAATTTCAGAGATCGCTTACAGTTTGCTTCGAAATATGAGGTGAATTTAACAATGAAAACAATAAAATGTGACAAATCCAAAATGGAACGTGAAATTAGAAATTATATGCAGAATCAACACGCAAAACTTATTCTCGGGCGATTGTTTATGAATTCCAAAAGGTTTAATCTAAATTGATGAAGAATTTATTGAGACATCCACAAAAGAGGCTAAGTGCATAGATAGTTCGAGAAAATATATTCTCGGTGTTTTCTGAATTTGCTGCGATTCATTATTGGGAATCTTTATTATTCAAAAGTCGATTTTTTTCATAAACAATAAATTAATTCTCGAAATAATTAATAAATTAAATTTTCTTGAATATTTACACTAGAGCATCATCTAGTCCACTTTTTGTGCAAATCGAATTATCTAAAAAACGAAAAGAATTAGATATTACAAAATATCGTCAAAATCATTGTGCATTCGCTGAAGTTATTTTATGCGACTTTTTAATAATTTCGAAAGGTTTTATGCAAATCGATGAATAATTTGCTGATGTATCCAATATACGTATACGATAACTAGCGCTGTTTCGAGAAAAGAGATGTGCGTTTTTTAGGCGGCGATGCACTAACACGAATCTTGATATTTTGAAAGGGATCTTAAGGAATTTTATATTTTTTGTAGTATCATTTTAAATATTTTAACTTATCAGCTGATAGGTATGCTATTACATCGTGAAATATTCATCAAATATCGGCTGTTCAAAATTGTTGTCTCTAAACACAAAATGATCATTTATAATAACTATCACCAAGAATATTTCAACTTCTTCTCGAAAAAAGGACTTCTCAATATTATACTTTTGTTTAATTTAATTAAACAGGATATTTTTATTCTTCGTTTATTTTTATGTTATTCCAAATATAAGTAAACCGACGACAAAAAAACCCGAAAAATGAAGTTCCTGACACTGAAAAATACCGAAAAATAAAATATTCTGAATAGAATGTCGCCAAATTATAAAATTTCCCCAATGTAAAAAGAAGGAACTGAAATATCTCCGCATATCAAATTTCGGCCAATTTATAAAATTTTAAAATTATAAAATTCCCGAATAATAAAACATCTGACAGAAGAACGCCGAATTATAATATATCCGATACAGTCAAACTCCCGACAATAGAAAGTTCCCAAATTTAAGCAATTAACAAATTTAAAAAAACATTAATTATTCACTAATATTACAATAATAAAATATTTTATAAAATGACGGTGAGATGTGTCGACCAGTGTATGAGGAAAGTGAAACGTGGAAAGGAAGTTGTCGATCGTCTAGTGTTTTTATAAAAGCTTATTGAACAAAATCCAAAATGTTTAAAAAATAAACATATACGTTTTTCTTGTTAATATTATCAGGCATTATTAGCATGAGAAAAAGGTTCTGTCAGAATTTTAGAACAATAACACGAACACCCATCCTCTGTTCCTGTAAAGAAACCATGTAGTGAGTGAAGTTAGACAGTTGAGTGTAAGGTTCTGTAAAAAATACATGTACAGAATATACAGAATATACAGAATAATGGTAAAAACACGCCAAACAGAGAAAATATACCTGTGGTTTGGGACTATATTGATACATTTTTAACAGATTATGATGGAGCACTCACATTGCGTACACAATTTATAGGTTGAAATTGAAATTATATATTTTTGTCAAAGAAATTTCTATTTAATTTTTTATTTTTCTTAAATTATTGTTTTAATATTTCAGTAATGTGTTTTTAGTCAAGTAAATAATATTGATTGAAAAACAATTCTTTTACTTATTCTAATTCTAAAATCTTGGTCTGTCGCATACTTTAAAATTCGTGGATTTTATTTGCAGGGATTTTACCAGTGTACCTCAGTGAAAGACAAATTCCGTGAATTCGAGGACTCACTTTAAAATTGGTTGAATTCAAAAGGAAATGAGTCTTATTGTACCGACAATTTGTATTATGGAAACTGTAGAAACGGGTTGGGAAGTTACATGGAACCGAGCGTGTCGGTTCTTGATTGCCTATTTATATATGCGCCGTCTTAAATTCACGGTTCGTTCTCGCATCGTGTAACCACAGGTGAGATTATTATACCAAAAGTATGTGTAGTACTACGAACAGAAATAAGCAATCAAATCAAACCACGTGACTCAGTATACTCGCAAATGCAGACCATTGCCGAACGAGCACGTAAACGTGTTAACCATTGCAATCGGATCTAGAATTAAGAAACCTTTTACTTCGGAAATAGAAATATGTCCTGTCTTCTGTAGACTCATTTCTACGAAAATCAAATCTCCAATATTTGGAAACTTCATTTCTTCATTTGTGGAATTTAGGTATCACCAACTTTAATTGGATTCTTTGAAGATTGTACTGCAGAAAGTAGAATCTAGATTAATTTAACTCCATTAAGAGTAAGTGTGAGTTTATTAAGTACTATCGTAGTTATCATGATATTAACATTACCTTCAGGAGAATTTGACACGTAATGGTTAATTTTACGGAGAAAAGGAAACGCGTTACCTTAGTATTAATTGTTTTTTTAAGTCTTAATTCCGTTATTTTAAATTCCTAAAAGCTTTAGACCGTTTTTTATGCAAAAGCATTAAAAACTAGATCCTAATTTTCATTATTTAATAAAGAAGTTTACATCAGTAATCTGTAGAGGTTCTTCATTTTACATTATTATCAATTCTAAGCCACAAAATCTCTCATCGATTAAATATATTTTTAAAGGAAATTAGCCAACACATATATTTCCCATTCTAGACAACAAATATCCTCAAATCAGGAATATTGCATCTTAGCATTTATTTAAAAAAAAAACACGCATTTTTTAAATTCTATAGCGTTTGACGTTTTATTAATGTATTCTGAACAGCTTTACTGACATGATCCCTTGTTTATATTAGCTGATCTTTTTTAAACATTGCAAATATAAAAGAGATATTCTGAAAAGCCACCTTTTTATTTTTGCAATATATTTTTTAAATCCTTGCTTAAAAAAGACATTCTATCATCTCTGTGCAATATCAAAAGTTTTTTAAGCCAGGGGACTTGTCTGAAAATACAGTTTTTTATTTTTTCTTGCAAATGATGCAAGATATACTAGTTTTCTTGTTAAAATTTATTTTTATATATATTTTCTTGTTTAAGAAAACATACGATAATTTGATTTTAAGAAAAAATTCACGTGGTCGCAAACGCGTTTACAGTAGATAGGCAGGGCCACACTATGGAAGCATGACGTAAATTTTTATCAAAATACAATAGCTGCTCGTAGGAATGACCGATCTTGACGAACCACAGTGCAAATTTTGGGGGTTTAGTTGTGGAATACGAGAAAATTGGTCCGAAATGCGTATTCGGCTTTCCCGGCCCGGAAAATCAATGGAAACCGGGAATTTCACGAAATACCGGTTTTGACCAGGTGATATATTTGAAAAAAAATATTTTTCCAGCAAAATTGTGGCTGTTTGCCTTTTAGATTACAAACATAAATGTGGTCGAAGATTACCGAAGCTATCGAAATAAATTATTTTGCCGCCAATATTTTCATAGGCATACCAATGTGTTCCTGGTTCTTTTTTATCATCAAGTTTAACTTTTGGTCCACCCTTTGGTAATAGATTATAAGATTTGGTAATAGAAAACACCTCGAAAATTTTTGAATCTTCAAAGATTTTGCGAATTTTAGTAAATCTGCATCAGTCAAGGATCGATGAGGTAGCTTCACTTTGAGCTTTTTGACTTGCGTTTGAGTTGTGCTCCTTGCTTATACTGTTTTATATAAAGCCCTAATCGTTGCATATATGGCTTCAAGTATAGACCTTTTCCTAAAGCAATGGCTTCCATCATTTCATTATGTCGTTTACTCTCTGAAAGTTGTTGTTTTGCCGAATTCGCATCATTCACAGCTTTAGCTATTCCTGCAGCTCCACCATCTAGTGCTACGGCGCATCATTGCTATGATCTCATAATACATTTTTGGTAGAGAGAAGAGTCTGTTGGATTATATTTACTGGGATGATCAGTATGAATTAGTAGATCGGTTACGCTTACTGCTAGCGTCTTAAGCAGCTGGAAATCCAAGTCACGTCAACGAAATTATATCAGTTATCGAAGAGCTCCGTAAAGCTGGACCTTATTCCAAGCGAGCAGAAAGTACAAGTCGTGGTCATCCTGAAATTGGTTTCAAAGTCACATCTGAAGGACATTGTGACATAAATAGTAAAAGGCTGTGTAAAGTGGTTTAAGCTTAAGAGCAGTATGATGCTGTGAATCTGAATATGTATATAATTGTATATAATATACAAGGTACAGGATTTTGGTGAAATTTGATATTTACCATTTTCTTTTTTGGCGTATTGCCCATAATAGCTTCTGTCACTTGATTGCCAAAATATTCGTATTTGTGGCTGGCGCTTAGATTATCGTAATCACTTGTTAAAATTTTCTCAAAAGAGTTATGTAAATGCTGCATTGCCTTGTTCCAGTTTGTTTGTGTTGATCTAATTTTATGATTTTATTTTTACTTGAGAGGATTAAATCGATGTTCGATATGGAAGTAGAATCAATGTGGGAATAAGTGTCGGTATTATGTATAAATAAATTATTTTTGTCTATGCATTCAAGTAAGTTTTCTCCGTTTGTGTCAGTTTTGTTACAGTTCCAATTTATATAGTTAGCGTTAAAATCGCCAACAATTATACAATTATTTTCGTTCTTAAAATTATTAAAAACTTTATGCCACTGTTCGAGTGAAAAGACGATATCTGGGGCTCTGTAACAGGCAATTAGACTAACAGCTGGATTAACATTATTGATTTTCATTCTGGATATTTCAAATGCAAATGTCGGGAACGTCAATATTTTTAATTTCGCGATAAACTAAACTAGAGCGAATTATTATTAAAATACCTCCTCCAGTTGAATACGTCCTATCTAAATTGTAGTTCACAAATCCTGGAAAGTTGATGTTTGTGATGTTTTGATGTGGCCAGCTTTCGACGCATACGAGAATGTCAATATCTATAAGAGCTTTTTGAATCTCTTCTTTACGCTTTAGAAAACTTCTTGCATTCCAATAGAGTATTTTGAGTAGCTTTGTTGTTGTAGACGAAGGGTTTATTTTGAAGAATGTAAAGATTCCGAACTGTTGAATTCTTGTTCGTCGTTTGAGCTATGATCATATGTAGAGTCGAGGGTCCCAAGCCTTTTCATAATTTTGGTAATGCGAGCTTTCAGTTTGCGATCCACGAGGTGGGGGTAAGCGTCTCTGAGCATGGTGATTAGGCTCGATATGTCAGTAGTATTTTTCAAAGCTACCTCTGGTATGTTCGGGCTTCCTTAGGACTCTCTGAGAAAAGATGCTAATTCTTTGAAATCAAGCGGATATTTATTGATGTTTATTAAGATTAAATTCTTGGCTGGAGCAAGTTGATCATTAATTGCTTCTTTAGTACATGGCTTTTTGACTATTTTTCTTGTGCGCTCTTCTTGGGCTTTGATTGAAGTACCGTCTTGGACGGGGTTTGCTAAGTTTTCCACATTGGTTTGCTAATCGTCATGAGTGGACAGTATAGAGCTGGATAGTAGGCTGTGCTTTCTTTTGAATTTTGCACTGTTGGGTGGAATTGGAGAGGGCATTAAATGCATGAGAGAGGATAAATTTTCTGCTTCTGATGTGTTCATTTTGTTGTTATTTTGAATTTGATTAACTTGAGTGTTGTTCAATGTATCTCTGTGTGAGTTCTTGTTTACATCTTGTATTGGACAGTGTTTAGCAAAGTGTCCTTCTTCTCTGCATAAGAAACAAGTAACTTTGGAGAAAATGGGGTAATATTGAGAGCCTTAATTTTATCTGCAATGACGTAATGCGGTATAATGAGACACACTTTAGAAATAATTATTCTCTTGGCTTTCGATAGCAGTGGTCTAAGTGTCAGCGTGTGAGAGTTTATGTTTATTTTCGTACCTGTCTCCTTGAGTTTGTCAACAAACTCTTGTTTACTTAAGTAGACACAAATTCTACCCTTGGAAATTCTTGATACGAATAAGACAATAACAGGTTTGACGATTCTTCCAATGGCGATTGTATAATCTTTAATCGTTAGACCATCGATTGCATCTGCTACTACTGCTTGATCTTTCTTGGAGAACTGATCCTTTTGTGTTACTCTGGCGTAGGACACTTTTTGTACGTTTTCATTCTGGGAGGAATTTGATACCTTTAGAGTTGGATTACTTTGTGAGATGCCGCCCCTGTAGTCAGAGGTCATCTTTAGATGGGTAGGTGCACAGTTGAGACAGTGCAGCTGCACTATCCCATCACTATACACTAGCGCAGCATTGATTAGGATTTGTCGCACTCACGGTTATTAAATAATTGAAATACCCTGCACTGTAGAAAGTACTCGTGCACGAGCCGAAGTGTAAACACGTCCTATCTCGCTGAGGGTTTATACGAGACCCCTGGCAGGATAATTGTTTAGTAATTAGGCACATCCACAGCCTATTGCCTACTTCAATTAACTGATTAAAATAGCATTTTTTTAGATGAGTCTGTTGAATGGAATTATTTATGAATTTTCAAAATAATTTTTCATCATGGAAAAACTGATATACTAAGAGCAAATTGTATAAAACAAATATTAATACCTATTGCATACATATATTGTATACTCTCTAAATATGAATCAGTGAAAAATTTGCTGATTGAGTTAGTAGTTAGACATTTCACTGATTAATCAGTGATTTCGGACTTATTCAACAATCAGTTCAGTAAAACCAGATTAAATAATGTGAAGTATAACCTCCAATTTTTTAAGTTAAGCATTGTTGTTACTCTTTTACTTAAATAGCAAGAAGAATTCCTTAATGACATAATTTTTTTAATTTTCGAGCTGTAATTTTGCAGAATTATCTGCGGGATAAATATACTCTAACTCCTATAGGAGATGCTCTTACTTAACGGGTTTGTACATGAAAGTCCAATATTGAAATTAAAGTAATATGTGATGTTCTTTGTCATTTAAAAGCATCAGAACTTTTCACCTTTTTTAATATTTCATCATATTTATGGGTTTTAAGTTTTTACTATGATTCTTTGATTGAATGTACTAAAATATCATTTTATTATGATTGCTAAATTACATGGTACAGTGCTGATAACTCTGGAAAGTGGTTATTTCACTGAATCCATAAGTAACCTTTCACTGATTGTCAGTGAGCCATTTCTAGCTATTTAAATCAGTGGAATTTTATTAGCAATCAGTGAAATTTCACTTACTCAGATTTGGAGAGTAGAGTATTAAATATTTATATTACTTCAAAACGAGTATTTAAATCAATATAAAATTCTTGTTAAGAACAGATTTCAAATCTCGTGAAAAGTGTCTACATACAATGAAAAATATTCCGCAAAGTAAGAAGTCATCCGTAGAATCAACGTATAGTTTCGAAAATCAAGGCTTGCCAAGTAATTCTAAAAGCTACCTCAATTTTTAAGTAAATTAAATTTTTTTAATTGCAAAAACTTTAAGAATGTATGAGAGAAATTTTTTTCATTTATTCTGTTTATTTATTTACTTATTACAAGATTTTCTTTTTTCCCTTTTAAAACATATGGAAAGTTTCTGGTATTCTATCAATTTAATAAATTAAGAAATGTATATATCTTTGAGAATTGCAAACTTTGATTTCATAAACTTTATTGATGGTTGGGATAACTTATTATTTGGCTAATTTTTTTGCATCACAGATGTTTTTGATAAAACTCATACATTTTTAATTAAGACATTTTTAGAATGATTTAAAACAATATATTTTTTAATTCAGTTGTATAAATAATTAAAAACTATTTTTCTCTGTGATAGATTTAATGCTTTACGATGATTCATTTTGATAAAAAGAGATATTTCGGGTTCCAATAGTGTAAAAAACTACATATTTGGCCGATGTTTCGTAGTTTTTACATCATTGGAACCCGAAATATCTCTTTTATTTTTCCCTGTGTTATGAGCGAAAAAAATGTCATAATTGCCTCGACAATACTAAGATTTCTGAACGTAGAACAAAATTACGATAATTATTATCAATTAAGCAATTGCTAAACAGTAGTTGGACTATGTATTCAGAGGGGCGCAATAAATAAACGTTATAGGATTTTATCACTTTGTTCTACAATCTATTTTTTTTATTTCGACTATTTTTTGAAATATTTAAATCAGAAACTATTGTTACAGATTAAGAATAGTATTTTTGTCCAGTTTAAAAAAATTAAATTGGGTAAGAGAAGCGTTTACCCAGGATTCTTAGTTAAGCTTCTAAATCATACAAATTAAGTGTACATAATCAAAAATAATAAAAATAGAAAGAATTTTATCCTCGACCTCGGAGAATAGAGCCCCCTTATGAAATTGGTGTAAGTACTCTTATGCAAGAGGTAAAAAGTCAGGTAACTTTTTTATAATATTACACTGAACCCCGATTTACCGTAGAAGTCATGGCGTGTGACCCAAAAGCAGCCAGTAAAGCGAGATCCCAGTGTATTATATTGATTAAATTAAATAGTCTTAAATTTAATGTTAGTATGTAAAGAAATCCCAATTATTTAATAATAAAAATTTTGTGAATAAAAATTCAGTTCTATTCACCCAGTGAATGAAGAATAACCTAGCAAGGTCGTTCACTCACACGACTTTTATTGTTCAATTCTCATAGGCATGACATCATCGTCATTGTCGTCACACATTTCACCTATTATCTGATCGCTGATCTTTATACCCAATTTTTTCCCGTCAGACAGTTTTAAAAAAACATACATTTAGGGAATTTTTTTCGGAATATCAAATAAGAAATAGATTTCTTCTAGTCCTTATGTATGAAAAACAGTTTATTTATCATTCCTTTCTAATTGATTTAATTTACTTCATTCTTGTCTCTCTTTAGAGAGGTAGATCCGATTTTTTATAAATCAAAATAAATACTGAACAATAATAGAAAAAATTATTAATAAATCGAAAAGAATGTTCAGCATACAAAAGTTTTGATGAAGGATTATCCTTATTCTTATCATCGGACTTGGATTAAAAGAGTAGAATAGTATTTCGCATATTTTCCTTCTAGAGCATTTCTTGTTTTCATAAATTTGTAAGAAAGCAAAGTTCATCTGTTCGTTGCCCCCAGAGTTTATAAATGAGAAATCAGATTGCTTTCCTTCCTGGGCTTCTCTTCGCTATCTCGTGTTTGTCAGGTGAAATGGAATTGCACGAATGCAAAATCAAGTTCTTTCTCCAAATACACCGTTACGATAGAAATTTCTTGCTTATAAGAAATTTAATTGTTCTAAAGTTACATCTGAGCGAGGGTGCTTTATCTTTCCAGCAGAATTCATTATAAAATCTTTGATGACTTTTTGGACTTCAACACGGTTTTTTCAACCGAAAAGAGTATGTTTTCGTTTTCATTCTGAAAATATGAGTTTATTTGTGACTCTTGAGTTGCATTATGTAATTTCTGGCGTTATAAAATCTTGATGTATAATAAGAATATTCGTGAAGCATAACATTGTAGTACTTTATTCTGCCTATGTCACCTCGATCTATACTCTTACATTTTAAAATTTTTGCAAAAAAAAAACTTTTAAAAATTCTTAATCCATGGAATTTATCAAAGTTTCATGAAAAAGAAACTTCCTTGTTATTGAGCAAGCGTAACTTTTGAGAAAATAGTAGTAAAAATACACAAATATAGAAGAACATTGAAAAAAAGTTTAAAGATGTCTGCATATCTTATAATTTTTTAAGCATGTTTTTGTTTGCGTATGCAACAGTATGACTGCACGTGTTCCTAAGGATTTAAGAAAAAAGAAAAATTGCTAGTCGAATTTTTTCAAATTTTGGGAAAAATAGATAAGTAACTATTTTGCCCCCCCCCCCCCTCTCCACCTTGTAAAGTTGCGTAGCCCAAAATTCTACCAAACCAGGAAGAATAGGGTGATTTGTCAGGAAAATAAGTGAGAAAAAGGGGAATAAATTGTTTTCAATAAAATTAATGTAGACACCATATTGAATTCAATAGGAAACGGTTTAAATTTCTAAGATTTCAAGTTGAAATGAATTGAATGTTTAACATTTTAATCCAATAGTTTAATTTTCAATCAAAAGTTGAACTTTTTAGAAAAAGTATTATAATTCAACCATAAACAGCTGAATTTTCAACCCAAAAAGAAGAAAATAATCAACAAAATAGTTGCATCCTCAACCACATAAATTAATTTTCATTAAATATGAATTTTAAACAAAATAGTTGGATTCACAACTAAAAAAATATACAGTGAAACACTTCGATAGCCCTCCCTTCTATAGCCATTCCGAGAATTGAAGCCACGCCGTAGGATGGTATAACAGGAGCTGCGCGGGGACCGCGGGGTTGCGGTTGTCACTCAGGCGAGTAGTCAAGCGTGAACAAACAAAAGCGAAGCGGGCTACAATGAGTTACTTCACACTCAAGGTCAGCCCCAAAATCGGTGCTATAAAAGTGTTTCACTGTATATATTTTTTCAGCAAAAAATGAATGGTTAAATTTTAAGTAATACAATAAACAATAAAAATAAATTTTTAACGAACTGAATTTACCGAAAAAGATTAATTTTCAGTCAAGTAGTTGGTCCTGAAATAAGAAGATTAATTTAAAAGAAAAACCTTAATTATCTAACCAGAAAGACGAATTTTTAACAAAATAGTTGATTAGTCAACATATGAAGGAATCATTTCCAACTGAAAATAAAATAATTGTATTTATAGGTAAAAAATTAATTTTTTACAACAACAAAAATCACTAGTTTTCAACAAAAAAGTTTCATTTTTAACCAAAAAGGTAAATACTAAAAATATTTAACTTTAAGCAAGAATTTTAATTTTCAACCAAGTAGTTGAATTATTATTAAATTTTATTACAAGTTTTCATTTTTAAACAAGAAAGAAATATCTGCATATAAATGAAAACAATTAATTATTAACAACAATATACACGAATCTTGAACAAATCAGTTACATTTTCAACCAAACAATTAAAATAACTAACTTTAAGAAAAATAAACGTTCAACAATATAGTTCAACATACGACCCAAAAGTTTCTTGTTAATTAAGAAGATTAATTTTTTTAATTAAATCGTTAAATTTTCTACCAAAAAGATGAATGTTCAACCAAACAAAAAATGATTTTTTAACAAAGCAGTTCAACTTTCAGCTGAGTAGTTTAACTTTTGACCAAAAAGATAATCAAAAATAGTTGGATCTTGTTATTTGATTTTATCAATTTAGTTCGCATATCATTGAAAAAAGGGAAAAAGAATTATTTGAAAAATGGAAACCAAAAAAATACAGAAACAGTGTGAAATATCATATCATTTTTGGTACTCTATTTAGGAAATTCTTAGAAAGCAATTCCTATTAAAGATACACGTAATGAGTTTTTATGGATTTGGCTTCAGCTTGGTAATTTTGTAGCTTATGCAAAATTACAATAAAGTTTATGTCGCTTTAAAAAGGATGAAACTCCAGGAATAAGAGACGACCTGATTGGACAGGCATATATGCACATATTTTTATTCAAAACATTTTTAAAATACTAAAAAAGATAAAATAAGGAATATTGTGTCGTCTGACTATGAAAAAAATTGTTAAAATAAATTTTGTTACACATTTTTAAATTTTGTTACTAAAGAAAATGTTTTTTTTTTTTTTAATTAAATCATCATTAATATTATATTTATTCTGAAAATCATAGAGGAACTTTCTTTTCAGCGATTTGATTTTTGGCACGACAATAACGTGAATAGTTCAATCTTTGTTAATGACTGGTTTAAGTACCAATAAAATTTGATCCAGTTTTTTAAAACTTTTTTCATTAAATTCCGAGGAACTGATTTTTGAAAGACAAACTTAGTGAACGGGGGTGCGAACTTGGGGAAAGTTCTTCGTACCACTCTGAACTGAACTGCACTTCCCACTAAGTTTTTCTTTTCTCTAATAAAAATCCACCCTTCCTCAGCACACTGGCCATGGCAGTGAGTTTCATAAAGTTTCCATCTAATACTCAGTTGAATGTTACGAACGCTTAGGACTGAGTTGAACAGTCTAGGGAAGAAGTTTTGGAGATCAAACACCGTGAAGCAACTATCCAGCTTCCCGTTCTAAACCTTGTCAAAGTCCTGAGGAAGAAACGGTCCATTCTTTTTTAACCAGCACATTCAATTTGAACCTCTGAAACGTTAATTAGAAATTCTTTACACGATTTTTCACAACATATAAGTAAATCACAAACAATATTTTGAAGTTAATTGTACTTAACTTTTCACTTCACTCAGAGTCTCAAAATCAGTTATAATAGCTGTTGTGACTGTTAAATGCACCTTTGAGAATGTCTAAAAATACAAGAATAAGTATAATTCATGTAGAAAGTAATTAATTGAAATAAACTGAAGGGCTCTCCATAAATTATGTAACGGTTTATGGAGGGGGGGGGGGGGGCGATCTGTAAGATAGGTGGAAGGGTACATCGATTCTTTTATGTCATATTTTTAACGAAGCAAAGCAAAGCAAAATTCAACTATTTTCGTAAACATTCTTCTTTTTGGATAGAAAATTATTTTTAGGTTAAAAATTACGCTATGTATTTAATTTAACTCTCTCCTGCTAAATTCGCCATCTTAGTTTCAAAATTATTCTATTCGGTTGAAATTTCAACTACAGTGAAACTCTTATACATAACCGATTTTGGGGCTGATGGTGGTTGGAACTAACTCATTATAGCTCGCTCCTCTTTTGTTTGTTCACACCTGAGTCCTCGCCTGAGTGACAAGCGCAGACTCCGATCACACCCCGCAGTTCCTGTTACACCTAACTGTGGCGCGGCGTCAATTCTCGGAACTGTCATAGAAGGGAGGACTATTGAAGGATTAACTGTATTTGGTTAAAATTCAACTTTCTTCTAAAAGTTTCGTCTTTTTGGCAAGAATAGTCTAACTATTCGATTAAAAATTAAAAGTTTTTTTTTGTTGAAATTTAATGTTTTTCATGTAAAAATCCGACTATTAGTTTTAAAATTCGACTATTCTGTTGAAATTTTCTCTTTTGGATTTAAAACTGTTTTCTAAACCGTTTACCTTCTCAGCTTGAAAATTTAACTCATTTTTTGAAAATGCATCCTTTTTGGTCGAATTTTTTTTTGTTTGTTAAAAAATGCAATATAATTAGACCCTAAATCTTAGGAATTTAAAGCGTTTTATAGGAAGTTCAATATGATACCCAGAATAATTATATTTAAAAGAATTTGTGCTTTTATTATTTCCCTTTTTTGGTAAAAAAAACACGATATTTTCCCTGTTTAGAGTGATTTTTTGACTGTAAAATTGGTATAATCATAAACTTTAGTCATTACAATAGAAAATTCTTATAACGTTATAAGGATTCAAATATAAGTATAATCAATGTGTAGCTAAATATTCATAATA
>NC_046658.1:64200057-64205006 GCF_010883055.1 Belonocnema kinseyi | reverse complement strand
ATATTTTTTCACAATTTCTGAAATTATGAATTCAACATTTTTCAAGTTTATCAGACTTTGAACTATTTACTAAAACAGGCTATTTGCCACTATAGAATATTAAATACCTGGAGATTTGTGCTCATAATTAAAACAAAATTAGAAAAAATTCATATTTTGTAGGAAATTTTACCACTAGAGATGCCATAACTTTTTATACGTTTTAATTTTTGCGAAAAGTATAGTGCCTTATCTGCATGCAGTGGGAGGGTGGAGAAAATGACGAGGAATGTGTTATGTAATTTATGAAATGTGCCTAATTCAATTTACAATTAAGATATTTTCTATGAGGCTGAAGAACAAGAGCGACATTCGGAAATTAATAATATATTGCAGCTATTTGGATCGCTCATGTCCCAGATATATTCGAAGTAACTCAAACAGCTTTCGAGTATATAGGCGAATTGCAATAATCATTTATTTAGTGTTATGTTGATATTATATTAATGTATCCACGCCATAAGCATCCTAGCATAATCGGCTTACCGCTCGTATCAAACGGGTAAACATGTAATCTGCTGTTGTGGAAAAACTTTTATTATAGATAAACAAAGTATGTATTTCGCATTTGCAAATTTAAAAAGTGTAGTTAAAAATTCAATTAATCTGTTTCTCTCTATATATATATACAACATATACGCGTGCAACCCTTTTTGTTCTTTCCATGTTCTTTTTTCACTTCAACAAAACTTTTGTGCACTCATCAGAAACAAAAAAAATATATGGTTGTAAAAATATTGACAAAACAGTATTTTCAGTGCAGACACTTATGAAAAAAGTATAGATTCTTGAGCCTGCAAATACACGAGATTGAATAAAATTGTATACGTCCAGGGAAAATTCAATCGAACTCTATGAAAGCGTAGAGCTTAAATAAAATTCTGCCAGCACATTTAATAGAGCTTACGATCAAATTATATCTATGTGGAAATCATATATGTACTTCTTTCTCTGCATATTTTTATAAAGTTGTATCAAATCTTAGCAATAGAGCGAGAAATCTTATAATTTTCTACTATCAACATATTCTCCGAAGAACTTGTATTAAGTTCTATTTTCCACAATTTTAGGAATTTCTATTAAATTCTAACCAGCAGGGAATATTATATTTTTCTATAAGCAGATTTTCACTAAACCTCTATCAAATCGTTTGCACAAAAAAATTGTATAATATTCAGTCTTTCAAAACCTTGGAAGATTTTAGCCAACTCTATCGGTAGAAAATCTTCAACCATTCGGTCAAAAGTTTATTATTGAAATTCTATAAAATCTTACACATTTCATACTTTTACCAAATCTAATGTATCAGTCTTGGAAATTCCTATCGAATTATTTCCGTCCAAAAATGTTATACTTTTCTATCAAAATGTACTCATTGTATCACAGAAAAAACTCAAGTTAAATTTTGCTGCATGTAAAATTTCCCGCTGTTAAAGTTTACATGCTATTTTGCGGAAATTTATCCTACGATGGACTAAAAGCTGCCATCTGCTACTCTCTAAATATGAATCAGCGATAAGCATTTCCGCTAATACAAATCAGCGTATATACGCTGCTCAAACAGCGAAACTTAGCTGCTGATCAGTGAAGTTTCACTGATTAACAGTTAAATCTCACTGATTTACCAGCGTACATGCGCTGATTTGAATTAGCGGTATACTTCTCGCTGATTCAGATTTAGGGAGTACGGCGACCTAAGCAGCAATGGGAAAACGGCAAAGTATGAGCGAATTCGAGCTACAAATCGGGGTACTAGATTTAAAACAAAACAGAAAAAACAAAAGTTAAAGTTTTTTGCATGTAAACTCTGCAACGGTTTAACATTAAACATATTTTGGCGAAAGTTTCACCTTTCTTTCATCTGGAATCGATGTAAACTTTATCTTTCTTTTTTTCTGTGATAAGATTTGATAGGATTAATATCAATATCATTGCAGAAAAGTATAAGATTTTTTGAAGAGAAGAATTCGATAGAAATCTTCCAGATTCTAAAAAAAAAAATTTGATATAAGCCTAGTTTCGAATAAGAATTCATAGAGTTTAAATTAAAAAAATCTGCCTGCTACGCGGGTATATTCTCATCGCGCGCTACGCGCGTGGCACGCTTTGCTCGCAAGTTTGAGCGCGCCTATGGCGCGCGACTGTTGGTTCGCGCGCTTCGCGACCAATGTTGTATTTGTCTCGCGCTTCGCGCTCGATTATGTATTTACCTCTCGATACGCGCTCGGTTTTTATATTTTCGCACATTCTTGCGCAAACATTTTAAAATTAAGACTCAAAACATCCACCACCTTAATTTTGTGATTGTGAATTCTCTTTCGTTAAAAAAGCTTAGTTCGAGAGTTTGAGCGCTCTTACGGCACGCGACTCAGGGCAATCGCACTCAGCGCTCAGTCTTTGCATTTCTTCCGCATTCGGGCACAGACCTTTTAAAATCAAAGGTGAACGGACCGACAACTGTAATTTTGTAATTTTGAACTCTCTTTTGTTAAAGCTCTTTCGGCTTTAACGAACACATTCTCATCACGTATCTCGTGCTTCGCACTCGATTTTGTCCAACCTGTCAACTTTTATACATTATACACAACACTTTTATATCAATTATAATACATTTTTATACAACTCTGCGAAGGGATTACTTATTTAAAAATTGCAAAATAAAAAGCAAATTGTATTTATCATGTTTATTTTTGTATTTGTTTCTTATTTTGCTTTCAATTGTATTCTAAGCTGCTCTGAAACATGTATCATTTCAATAAATGTACATCATTACAATTTATAATATGTATGAAAATGAAATCATACTAATTCTCATTTCCTTGTTTTTATAATTTTTTTATTTGTAATGTTGTTTTTTACGATTAAATAAGAACTACTGCGCATCTGCATAGGGTCTAATACAGGAACCTATATAGGGTCCTATGTAGGAGCCTATGTCCTCTTTCGTCTTTTGTGCGTTTTTTCCAAAAAGTTAATTTTTTAATTTTTAGTCTTATGTTTTACGATTAAAAGAAAATCTACTCGTCCTATCGAAAAATAATTAATAATAAATTTATAGATCTTTTTAGACGAACAACTTTTGTCTGGTAATTTAAGTTCATACCTTCTGTTGTTTTTCCAAACAAATTCAATATTTTTATTTAGAATGTTATTTTTTACGACTAAAGCAAAAACTGTTCTATCAAAAATTATAGCTCTTTTTTGGATGAACAAGTTTTGTCTCATTTTTTCTCGTAGCTTATATCGAAAAGTGATTCATTCTTAATTTGTAGTTCTTTCCAGGGCACGCAATTTGAGCTTTTTCATTTTTTTCGTATCTTGCATAGTTTGAACAAAAAATGGAATTTTTTGATTTTTCATTATTTTTGGTACGATGAAATTTGGAGTATTCAACTTCTCGACCAAATTAAAAAAGTTGTTATCATAGTCCTGTAGGGCTTTCAAAAAACGAAGTTTTTCTTCTCTTAACTTTTTTTTTTATATCATGCGTTTTTTGGCTTAAAATGTTCATTTTAGTTTGTTTTTTGGATTTTGAATATGCTCTAACTCTGAAAATTTTCTTTTTATAGAAAAAAGTCATGGGGATAAATTGTTTGAGTTTTTGAGTACTATCAACAACCGTACATAAAATTTTTAACTCTTGAAAAAATGTGGTTTCAAACATTTTTGATGCGATCAAATTTGGGATTTTCAACTTTTCGACCAAACTAAAAAAGTTGTTATCATAATCTTGAAGGGGTTTCGAAAAGCAAAGTTTTTGTTTTCCTGACTTTTTTCATGTCATGCGTTGTTTGGCTTAGAATGTTCATTTTAGTTTGTTTTTTTTTTTTTGGATTTTGCAAATGCTCCAACTCTGATAATTTTCTTTTTATAAAAAAAAAGTCACAAGGACAAATTGTTTAGGTTTTGAAGTACTATGAACAACCTTGCATAGAATTTATACATCTGGAAAAAATGTGGTTTCAAACATTTTTTGTACGATCAAATTAACAGGATAAATAATCAGGATAAATTGTAAAATTTTTTCAATTCTATGAATAACCGTATAGAGAATTTTTAAATTTTGAAAAAAGTGGTCTTAAAAATATTCAAAATGTGCCCACTTTTTGAATTTTCATCCAAAATGGCTGGCTAATCAACCTGACCTTTAGTTTAGGACATTAGACGAGTGTACCAAAGGGCAATCTAATAGATTAATTTTTTTTAAAGTAATCGTGTTCACAGACACACACACAGATATACATACAGATAGACACATTCGTAAAACACTGTTTTTCGGATTCAGGGGGTCTCAAAACGTGGACATTTGACAAAAAAAAGGAGGGTCAAATTTTACACAAATCTAATACCTTTTCTGATGAGAATGTAAAAACTGTTAATAGAAGAAGCATAAGATATTACAACGCATTAAATTTGCCAGAAATTTTCAAGATTTGAAGAGATAGAATTAGATAGATACCTATTATTATTACCAATTATATATACCAATTATATTATTTTTATAGATACCAATTAGATAGATTGGTAGGAGATAAGATTTGATGTAGAGTTTTAATTGGAAAATATTGCTAGGAAATTCTAAGATTTGTTGAAAAATAGAGTTAGATAAAAGCTTTTAAGATTGTGGAACCTCGTATTTGATAAAAGTATTGTGCGCTTAAGATTTAATACAGTTTCGATGAGAACATTTTCAAAAAAAAAGTGTAAGTTTCCCGACAAAATATCGCAGATTTGATTTGTTTCTAATTTAAAAAAGGAGAAGATAGATAGGATTCCTATAAAATAAGCGTATTGCTATACAGGAATTTGAGATATAACGTATTTAATAGGATTTTTTTAAATTTGTATAGAAAAAATTGTAGGAATTTATGGACAATTCTGCCGAAATGATCATTTCAGAATAATGAAGA
>NC_046658.1:64174412-64199957 GCF_010883055.1 Belonocnema kinseyi | reverse complement strand
ATCTTGAGGTCAAACTGATTTTAGATTTTTACATATTCCTCTTGATCCCAGACATTGAGACGTCCGTGAAGAATCCAGAGAAACGAGTACAAGGGGACTGATAATCGTGACAATTTTTCGCGCATAAAACAAGATGCAAAGTATTTCTAACTCTAAAGCATGAATTCGATTATATGTCCAATAGTTTTACTTTAAAATATACCGAGTTCATGTAATAAAAAAGGTATTTCTATTTTCCGGTGAAGTTCCGAAAAGCGCTTACTTCCGATTAATTTGAAACTTCATGTACCTATGTATTTTGACGGGCTGATCACGAATATGATAGTAAAAATACCCGCAAATTTGATTTTCATGGTGAAACCCATGAAAACCCCATAAAAATCATGTTTTTTACGTTTATCTTAGTGAATAGTGAAAATCCTATCATAAAAAAGAGGTTGCGATGTAATCTCGAAGTCTGAAGCCACATTATCTCTTCACCTATTGGTGGGATTTAAACGCACCGCCTATTCTTTAGAATCGAGATCAGAATCGAGATCAACGGAAGCTTTTATGAAGCCAACGTTTGCGCAACGAAATGCGATCTAAAATCATTTCTCTACAAGCTGCCTGCTTGCAGAGGCATGAAAAGCACCTTTATGAAACCAAGGCATTGCCACCGAAGTGCGCTTCCCGAGTGATCCGCTTGGCGGCGGTAAATTCTAGGGATACAAGTCGAGTCTGGAGTTTGAATTGTACAATTTTCACTTGTATTTCATTCAAAGCTAGCTCTAAGAGTCTATAAGATGTCAAGGCATGTTCGAGGGATATGTTTACATTATGGATCTCATAATTTATTTTAGCTCATATTTATTTTTTAACATTTATTTAATCTTGAAACATTGTAATTATTTAAACAATTTTCATAAATAGCTATTATTTAAAGAATACGTTTAATTTATTGTGTTGCTTTGTAAATTTACAAGAAATATTAATTATTTAAACAATTTTAATCTAAAAATTAAGATTAAGAATGTCTATCCAATGACTCTTTTCTATGTTGCTTTGTAAGTCTACAAGAATTAATAATTATTGAAACAATTTTTATTCAAAAATGAAGAGTTTGCCCTTTTTTCTACAAGGAATTTTGGTTACGAAGTTAACTAAGAATGTCTACCCGATGACTATTTTCTATATTATTTTGTAAATTTACAAGAACTGTTAATTATTTAAACAATTTTAATTAAAAAATTAGAAGTTTCCCCTTTTTTCTACAAGTCAATTTTTTTACGGATTCAAAGTAAGAATGTCTATACGATAACACTTTTTTATGCTGCTTCGGAATTTTACAAGATGTATTAATTGTTTAAACAATTTTAGTTAAAAAATTAAAAGTGCCCTTTTCTTAAGAGTCAATATATTTGCGGAGTCAAGCAAGAATGTCTATCCGAAGACTGCTTTCTATTTTGCTTTGCAAATTTACAAGAACTATTATTTATATACAGAATTTCAATTTAAAAACTAAGAGTTTAACCGTTTTGATAAGAGTCAATTTTTTGACGGAGTCGACTAAGAATGTCTATACAATGACTCTTTTTTATGCTGCTTTTCAAATTCACAAGAATTCTTAATTATCTAAACAATTTTAATTGAAAAATTTAAAGTTTGGCCTTTATCCTACGAGTCAATTTGTTTTCGAAATCAACTAAGAATTTCTATACGATGACTTTTCTATGTTGCTTTGCAAATTTACAAGAATTATTAATTATTTAAAGAATTTTAAATAAAAAATTCAGACTGGCCTTTTTTCTACAAAATCAATTTTTTTAAGGAGTCAACTAAGAATGTCTATCGGCTGACTCTTTATTGTGTTTCTTTGCACATTTACAAGAACCATTATTCATTTAAATGATTTCAATTTAAAAAGAAGAGTTTAACTTTTTTTCTGCGAGTTAATTTTTTTACGAATCCAAGTAAGAATGTCTATACAATAACTCTTTTTTATGCTGCTTTTCAAATTTACAAGGACTATTAATCATTTAAAAAAATTTTATTAAAAAACTAAAAGTTTGGCCTTTATCCTACGAGTCAATTTGTTTTCGAAGTCATTCTCATTTCTATATTGCTTTGCAAATTTACATAAACTATTAATTATTTCAACCATTTTAATTAAGAAACTAAAACTGACCTTTTTTCAACGAGCCAATTTATTTGCGGAGTCAACTAAGAAAGTCTATCCGATGACTGTTTTCTATTTTGCTATGCAAATTTAAATAAACTATTAGTTATTCAAACAATTTTATTTAAAAAAACTAAAAGTAACCTTTTCGTAATAGTTAATGTGTTTGTTAAGTCAACTAAGAATGCATATCCGACGACTCTTTTCTATGTTGCTTTGTAAATTTACAAAAACTATTATTTATTTAAGGAATTTCAACTAAAAAATAAGAGTTTGACCTTTCTTCTACGAGTTAATTTTTTTACGAAGTCAAGTAATAATGTCTATCGGATGACTCTTTTCTATGCTGCTTTGCAAATGTACAAGATGTATTAATTATTTAAACAATTTTAATTAAAAAATTGAAAGTGCCCTTTTTTTAAGAGTCAATGTGTTTGCGGACTCAACTACGAATCTCTATCTGATAACTTCTTTCTATATTGCTTTGCAAATTTACGACAACTATTAATTATTTAAATAATTGCAATTGCAAAATTAAGAGTTTAACCCTTTTTCTACGAGTGAATTTGTTTACGGAGTGACCTAAAAATGTCTATTGGATCACTCTTTTCTATGTTGGTTTTTAAATTTACAAGAACTATTAATTATTTAAACAATTTTAATTTAAAAATTAAGAGTTTGGCCTTTATCCTACGACTCAATTTGTTTTCGAAATCAACTAGGAAAGTCCAGTCAATGACTCTTTTCAATGTTGCTTTGTACATTTACAGGAACTATTAATTATTGAAACAATTTCAATTGCAAAATTAAGAGTTTGGTTTTTTTACGAGTAGGCTCTATTTTTTACCATAATTAACTAACAATATCTTTTCAATGATTTTTTTTCTCTGGTGCTTTTAAAATTTACAATTATTAATTATTTTTAAAATTTGTATCAACAAATTTATAGTTTGGCTATTTTTGAAGTGAGACGCATAATTTGTTTACGGAATGAACTAAGAATGTCTTTCGATGGTCATTTCCCACCATACCTTGCAAATTTATAATAATTATTATTCATTTAAACAATATTCATAAACATATTGAGAGTAAGGGTATTTTTCAATCAATAAACACAATTTGTTTACGAAGTTAACTAAGATTATTTTTACAATTAATCTTTCCTAAGTTATTTGGTAAATTTTCAAGAATTATTAATTATTTCAAGAACTTTCATAAAAAATTCAGAATTTGGATATTTAAAAAAGGAAAGGGTCAGTTTTTTTTACAAATTCAGCTAAGAACATCTTCCCCATTAATTATAATAATCAAATTTTCATGATTTATTATTTAAACTACTTTCATGAGCAAATTAAGAGTTTGGGCATTTTTTGAAGAATAGGCTTAATTTGCTTACGGAATCAACAAAGAATGTATTTCCAATAACTTTTTACTACGACCCTTTGCAAGTTTAAACTAATTATTTATTAATGAAATAAATTTCATAAACAAATTCAGAACCTGACTGTTTTTTAGATTTTGAGTCATTTGAACATTTTAAACAAATTAGTTTTTCTAAGAAAATGTATGCATTGTATATTTAATAAGAATTTAAAAAAAATGAAAACTGTATGGTGGTAAAAACTTTCAATTTTATTAGTTTCAGTAATTATTTCTTTTTCTTAATTTCTTCCAGTAATTTCATAATAGTCTGTGTGAATTTTAGTACAATTTGATGACAATGCGGCTACAAAGGAAAATATTCGAATTACTCTCAGTTGCCTAAATATTTGGCCAGATGAGATGAGAACTGCAGAAAACCACCTCCCGAGTTTAGCCGGGTTTTCAAAATTCGAGTACACAACCCGGTCGTACGTCGTAGATGGTCACACATCCAAGTAGTAGGAGCGCTCGAAATGGCTTGATATTTGGACTCTTCGCTAGTCGAGATTATTTACCATGTATTTTTATGAAAATTTTTACGCACCAACATTTTATATGTTTTTTCAACACTTGTATAAAAATGTTTAATGTTGCGCAATAATTTATTATGCATCTTTTGAGGGTAGCCGTGCGGAGCCGTGTACAAATAAAAATTATTAAAGCAAAAATGAATATCGCAGTATCATATTAAATTTCATTTACAAATAAAATAATTGCAAGTAAATCAGTGGGTCGCGCTGGCGGGACACCTCTGTGACTGGCCAGAGAAATAACTTAAGTCATACACGACTCCCTTCCCAGCGTTTCATGGAGGCGGAAAGACATCCCAATGACTGGTCACAAAAATAACTTAGGTCAGACACGACCCCCTTTCTAATGTGTTATGGGGGCGGGAAAGCGCCCCTGTGACTGGTCCCAGAAAAAACTAAGGTTACACACGACCCCTTTTCCAACGTGTCCTGGGGGGGGGGAAGACATCCCAATGACTGGTCGCAAAAGTAAACTTAGGTCAGGCACGACGGTCTTTCCACTGTGTCATGAGGGCGGGAAGGCACCCCTGGGACTGGTCCCAGAAAAAACTTAGGTCAGACACGACCCCTTTTCCAACGCATCATGGGAGGCGGGAAGGCATCCCAATGACTGGTCACAAAAATCACTCAGGTCAGAAACGACCCCCTTTCCACAAAAATAACGGGTCATGGGGGCGGGAAGGCGCCCCTGTGACTGGTCTTCGAAAAAACATAGGTCACACACGAGCCCTTTTCCAACGTGTCATGGTGGGAGGGAAGGTATCACAATGACTGGTCAGAAAAATAACTTAGGTTAGACACGACCCCCTTTCCAACGTATCACGGAGGCGGGAAGGCACCCCTGTGACTGGTCCCATAAAAAAACTTAGGTCACACACGACCCCTTTTCCAACGTTTCATGGAGGCGGGAAGGCACCCCTCTGATTGGTCAGAGAATTAGACCCAACCTTCCAAGGATTTTTTATGTTCAGTATTTCTGTAATTTTCAATATTTAACGTCCATCCAGCCTTCCAGAAATTTTTCATACAATTTAAATCGCACCGCTAAACAGTTCACTGTCCTATTCGTTATCAGCGCGTCAAAATACATAGGTATACAAAGTTTCGAATTAATCGGAGGTAAGCGCTTTTCGTAACTTTATTTCTATTTTCTGTGATTGATTCATAATATTATTAATTAAACAAATCTGGAACAAAATCCCAGATATTTTAGCTAATATTAAGCACTCAGAGAAAAAGTCTGATGAAAAGCATGTTCTTCTTGTCTGTCTTAGTTTGAAACAAGTGAATATATTTTTTGCACAAACAGAATTATTTGGTAATAAGATTAAGTAAAGTTTGTCAAAAAAAGATCATGTTTGCTGCAAAAAGATACTATCTCAGACAAATTAAAATCTTTTTAATCTTGAATTTAGGAGGAAATTCCACTTATGCCAAAAAACATCCTTTTGGCACAAAACGATTTGTGCATCCTGAAAGCGGATTCCAAAGTTTTAATTTTTTGTATAAAGTTCTATCAAAAATTTTCATCAAAAACGAAGATCATACCATTATTTCCTTATTCTAATCATAATAATTGATTAGTTTTATCATTTAAGTTATCTGTATTATATATTAAAAATTAATAATGTAATGGATGCTGATTAACACGGATTAAAAGTTTCAAATATCCCGATTACAATGCATCGTGGTTTCGAACCCCCGATTTCCGCACCCATGAAACACAATTAACAGGAAAGGAAAACCCCATTTCGCACGTCACATGCTGCAATTACATTACGAACTATTGCTAGATATTGTCGATTCGACATCGCGACGATCCGAGGGGTTTCTGTCGATTGAGGTGCACCAAGTCCAGGAGAGACGTTCGATTACTCTGGAGATTTTTTCACAGATATTTTACGATTTTCCGGTTTGTCTCATTCGTTCAGAGATATGCTGAAACAAATTGAAATAGAGGTTGAATTGTTTCGCCAAAGGGCTTGAGCTGTTCGATTTAGCACAAGGCAGATAAATGCACAGGAGGGGGTGAAACAAAGAAAAATGCCCCAGGCCATATTAATTCCAAACGTAAAAAATTAAACTACTTCTACTCTTTGAGTGATTTTGTAAATGGCCAGACTGTTCTTTCCCACAATGGATTATTTATAAATGCAGTAAATATAAGCTGCTCTTGATTTCAATTTTTGTATTTTAACTTCGTTTTATTGTTTCCAATGTACATACTGTTTTAACAACTGCAATATTCCGTTACAATATTGGATCTAATGAAATTCTAGAACTAGTTTAAAAATTAGATTTTAAAACAATTTCTATAATATTTTATTTCTATAATTGCATGAATGTACTATATTTGACAGCCAATAGCTAAGAGGATCTCCACTTTAATCAAATAATAGAAGAGTTTCAGGGCGTATGTAAATAACTAGATATTTAGAGTTACTTTTGCCGAAGGGTAACTATTCGGGTGTCCGATAAAGATTTGAATAATAATTTTTAAATAAATTATTTAAATCTATTTTAGTTTAGGTTTGTGTAATATTTCATATTTTTGCAGATGTAGACTACATTAGAATAGTTGCATTTATAGTTTTTAGAAATTGTAGGGTGCACAAACCTTACTTTTAGACCTGTTTCTCATGTTCATTTTTTATATGACCAAATTTTATACTTCTTAAAATAATTGATCTATTCTTTTGTTTTTAAGGATTTAGACAAATATTTAAATATTCATATAAAAAACTCCGTTTTATTTGTTAATTAGAGAAACAATATTATAATAACTTTCTATTAGTAGGATAGAAAATACTTACCCTTTGGACTTAGAACTTTTAATCGTTGATCTGTGGGGGCAACCGACCAGGACCCCCTGCTGTCGCCCCTATAGAATTTCCATATTATCAGAGATTCGTGAGGGCAACCGAGCTGAGCACTCCGCGGGGGCCCTCGTAGATTTTCCCCGCATGGATCAGCTATGCGGGTCCCTGCCATGGGCAATCATTCTAAAGGGGCCTAAACGGGGATTTTTCCACAAGGGCAATACATGAAATACTACTTTATACTAATAATTATATTTCTAATTAAATTTTTTAAACAATTTATTACTTTTTTAGCAGTTATCTCTTAGTATGGAGATAGAAAGTCGCGGTTTAAAAAAACAAATTCCACTTTTCGTCCAATTTTCAATTAGAATGAAGTAATAGTTCATTATTGTTAACAGGCATATTTGTTTAAACAATTGATTAATATTGTCTTTGAAATACATGAAATACTACTTTATACTAATAATTATATTTCTAATTAAATTTTTTAAACAATTTATTACTTTTTTATCAGTTATCTCTTAGTATGGAGATAGAAAGTCGCGGTTTAAAAAAACAAATTCCACTTTTCGTCCAATTTTCAATTAGAATGAAGTAATAGTTCATTATTGTTAACAGGCATATTTGTTTAAACAATTGATTAATATTGTCTTGGAATAATGCTAGAAATTTCTGTTTTTCTGAAATTTTTAACTTTTTGTCCGCTTTTCATTTAATAAGATAATAATCACAGCAAGTTAACCAAGATAGTTGTTTAAACAATGGATTATTGTTTATATTTATCTCCTCTTACATCATTGTTGAAAAGCTACGATTTTGTTATTACATTTTTAACTTTGATTTACCTTTTTAGTTATTAACAAATAATAACTAAGTATTAGAGAAAAACATATTTTAAGGTAGTCTGGCTATTGGATCGATCAGATGAAAAATCATTTAAATTATTTTTTTTTGTGGAGAAATGTGTCCTCTTTCACGTATTGCCTTTTCAGGGGCCCTTTTTCCTTTCCCTTTTCAGCATAAACATTTGTTACCTAATTTAGTAATTAATATCCTAATCAAATTTTGTATTTAATCCCAAATTTCAGAAAAATCGAATGGACATAGCATTGACTAGCTTTCCCAGTAGCCGAACTACTTTAAAAAATCCCATTTTTGTAAATATATTTTTCTGAAATGTAACAGACATTTAAAATAATTTTTAAATCATCTACATGGATCATATTAAATGTACATTTTTCTTGATGTAGTTGCTGAGAGCCTTTCTGTACAAATTATTAATTATATTTAATATTCGTTCCTCACTTGCATTAAATATTAACTCACTAAGTGAAACTTTGACGAAAAGTTGACAAATTAAGAAAAACCGCAACTTTCTAACATTATTTAATGATAGAAATATTTAAAATAATAATAATTTTTCAAGCAATTAATTTTGTTGACTTTAAGCAGTTATTTTCCTTATTCTATTTAAAATCTGGATAAAAAGTAAAACAATTTTGAAAAAATTGCAATTTACTAGCATTATTCTAAGAGAGAATGATTAAAAATAATAGTGAGTCGTTAAAACAATCATCTTTTTTATTAACCTGTAAACCCCAGGGCGTTTTTTTGCACCACTTAACCCCGGGGGGTGGGGGTCAAATCGACCCGACGCTTTAAACAAATCGAAAACGTGTTCCTAAAAACCTGAAAAATGTATGGTTCTTGTTTGAACCTTCTACTTGACGGTAAAATTTCTCTACATGTGTTTTTTTTCAATATTGATGATATATTTAACAATAAAGAAATAAACTCATATAAAAAATTGTTTTTTTTTCCAAAAATTCATAACTCAGACAAATTAATCAAATTGAACAGTTTAAAAAGGAAATTAAAGGGGAAGAGTGTGCCTTTCAATGAAAAAATGTTGCAAGAAATTTTCCCGGAATAAAAAGTCTTAATTTTTAGCATGAACTTATGCATTATTTTAGGTGTGAATGTAGGAGGTTTTCAGATAAATATACACATTTTTCTATGCAAAACCATTTATTTAGTAACAAAAAATAAATTTATCGTTCTAACTTGATTGAAATGTAATAAATAATCAATGTTTATACTTTGACTTATAAGGAGCAATAAGTGCATTCACCATACCCTCGCTAGTACAGAAAAAAAAGAAAAATAGTAAAAATACCCCAAGTGTGGTCTGACTAAATGCATACGTATACCCCAGGGTTGGGTCAAATCGACCCGAACTGCACTTTGACTGAACCCTACAGCTGACTTAAGGATATACTTGCAAGTCGAAACTGCGCGTGAGGCTTCTATCCTCAAGTACAATTTTTTAGGCGTGGAAAAGAACCGGTCTCCTTGCTTGGTTCGAAAATTATTTAAACATTTTATCTGAAATTCTAATTATCGGTATAAAATAGTATTTCGTGTATTATAAACAATTAAAAAATGGATTTACTTTTGTGTGCATTGGAACAAATTTCCGGGCGATATGCATGCAAACTCGAGAAAAAAGATTTTGGACCACCCTAGTGTGCATATTTTTCTAAGGGAAAGAATTTTTAAAGTACTTTTGACACTATTAATTGCAATGAAATTACTAACTTTCATATTGTCAGTCCGATAGTAACTTAAATATTTTTGGTTTTATTAAAGTTATGGCTTCATGTTCAAGAAATAGAAAATACTGTTTACAAGTAATAGTTATTTTTATAAATGTGCGCAAAAAAGGCAATTGCGGACGTGTGTGTAACTTGTGGTATAAGTCGGAGGCTTGAAGCTTGAGTCAGAATGAGCGTGAAAAGACCAGTGCGAAGATCTGAAGGCAAGTGCTGCAATAACACTAGTAGCAATCGCTATTTTTCGCAACAAACATCCAAGCTAAATATTTTGTACTTTTTTACACTTTTTTACCAAATTTACGATTCGGTATAGTAGTTTTTAGCCAAATTTGGGTATAATAATTTTTAACAAATTTTAAGAAATATTGTTATTTTGCTAGTGAGAAAACTAACTTATCTCTTAAGTAGTCACGCGCTTCTATTGCGTCTTGTCGTGAAAAAATGTGTTTCGAAGTGCGGATGCGCAATAATTATACTCGCAGTGTGTTGGATTCAAGTACTTTACATATCATTCAGGGGCATGTAATTCCTCACTTTCGAAGTGTGCGTTGCAAAAATAATTTATTAATCTTGAATTTGTGTTCTTTAAAAATCGAAAATCCATCAAATTATTTTCTAGACCTAAAACGGCCTAACGGAGCTATAATGATTTTTTTAAAATAAAAGCTAATGTATGGCCCTAGTAACTATGTGAAAAAAGTAAATAAGTGTTATATGCGCGAAAATAGAGTTTTTATGTAAATTATACTACAGCTTTCTGGAATTCTGAAGACAAAATCCAAGTCTACATAAAAAAGTATCAGTTATTAAATTAATCACATTTTCGGAAAAGTGAAGAGTTCCCTTACTAGTCAGAGATTCTCTTCAACGTTACAGACTAATACAAGCCCATATTAATAATGAGTTGTGTAAATCTAAATTTCTATCACGGCTGTAAAATTTGTATAGGTTTGTAATTTATAAAAATAATAATAGACGTAATATATTTAAAAGTAAGACTAAATTAGTAACAATAAATCTTTTAATCAGAATGCTAGAACACGAATTTGCACAACAAAAAAACCCAAAAGCAAAATACTCACTGGAATTACCCAGTGACCTGCAGAAAACGATACTGAATAAGTGGTGAAGTCGAGGCCTGGAAAGCCCTGGTGGCGCGGCGCGAAGCGGGCCATTTATACAGCATTGAGTTAATTAGAGATATAAAATGAGAAAGGCTGCAAATTTCAGCTGCTCTGATTTTTCGAAAATTAATTATAGCTTTAACTATCCCCAAGGAGTAAACTGATTTTAAGTGAAAGTATACTTATGAATAAATCGTCATGAACTATAATTTAGTATTCTACCTTGCCCAGGTTATCAAAAATTATTATTCATTGTTGGACCAATATGTCAAAAACGTACCTTTTTTGCAAACTGACGCAGTTAAATGCTGTGGAAATTTTTCCGGTCTTCTGTAGGGTTGTCTCTTTGATATTATAATTTGTAATTTCCTGACTTCTTTAAATTATGTTTGTTAGGATTTTCCCAAGCTTCAAATTGATTTTGTTACATTTTGTTGTATATTAAGGAGAAGTAAGTGTCGGAGTTTCAGGGGAATTTCAAGCAATAATTGCAATAATTGGACTTTTGTCAATCAATTAGGTGCAAATTTATAAACCTAAAAAATAAAGAACTTTATAACTAGTGATTCGAGAATAAGATATTCGAGATCTAAAATTTGTTCTAATTCTGCTTTCGTAATTTGTATGAAAAAGAGTAAAATTTTATCAGTTTAATCATCGAACATAATTGACTTCTACTCTACAAGCGTAAGGTAAAATTGAAAACATGAAATTGAAATGACAAAATTGCAACACATATATTCTAAGTGTTTTGCATCGTGAAGTCTCCGTCCAGCGTTTCAATTCGTGTATCAGATCGTTTATAGAACGAAAATTGTACACAAGGAAATCGCGGAATTAATGTAATTCAAGGAATTCACGGAAATCATCGAATTCATAGAATTCATGAAATTCATAAAATTCACGAAATTCACTAAATTTACGTAATTGATGACATTTACGGCATTTACGGAATTTATGGAAATGAAGGAATTCGTAAAATCTATGGTGTTCGCGGAATTCAATAAAATTTACCCAAGTCACAGAATTCGCAGAATTCATGGAATTCAAGTAACTCACGAAATTTATGGAATCTACGAAATTCATGGAATTCAAGGAATCAAAGGAATTCCCGAAAACACGGAATTCTCAAAAATGTACAGCATTAATGAAATTCACGGAAGTATGTAATGGAATTTGGGAAATTCATGGAATTTGAGGAATTCCGGGAATTTGAAGAATTCATGAAATTGAAGGAATTTACGGAATTTACAGAATTTATGGCATTTATGGAATTCACTAAATTCATGGAATTTATGGAATTCCCGAAATAAACGAAATTCATGGAATTAACGGAATTAACTAAATATGCTTAATTTTTGGAATTCACGGAATTTTAAGGATATTATGGGATTCATAGGATTCATGGAATTCATAGGCTTAATGGAATTCATGGGGCTCGCGACATTCACAACATTCATGGAATAGGGAATTCAAGGAATTCACTGAATACGCTTACTTCATGAAATTCACGGAATTCGTAGAGTTCGCGGAATTGACTGTAATCACGGTATTGACGCAATTCACGGAATTCGCGGAACGCCCAAAATTCACAGAATTCATACGATTCGCGTAATTCAAGGAATTCCAGGAATGAAGGGAATTCGCAGAATTTATGGAAATCAAGGAATTAAAGGGATTTTCCAAATTCAAGGAATTTACAGAATTCATGGGTTTCATTGAATTCGCGGAATTTATGGTATTGAAGAAATTCAAGGAATGCAAAAAATTCTTGGTATTCGAGGAGGTCACGGAATTTATGGAATTCAAGGAATCCATAGGATTCCATGAATTCCATAGATTCCGTGAATTCATAAGTTGTATTGAATTTCATTAATACATTAAATTTGATGAATTCCTTTAATTTCGTGAATTTCATAAATTTCCCGATTTTCTTGAATTTTACGAATTAGTCCACATCCGTGAATTACATGAAATCTATGAATTCTATAAAATCCGAGAAATCCATGAATTTCGTGATTTCCGTGAATTCCGTCCTATTCCGTAAATTCCGTGAATTCGGTGATTTCCACGAATACCGCGAATTTCATCATTTTGGTGTATCCATGAATTTGTCGAATTCTATAAACTCCGTGAAGTCCATTAATTCCTTAAATTTTTCAAATATTATAAATTCCTTGAGTAACGTGAATTCTTTGGATTCCGTAAATTCGTTGAATACCGCGAATTCCTTGATATCCGTGATTTTTTTCGGATTTCGTAAATACCGTGAATTCCGTAAATTCGAAGAATTCATTGAATTCGTTGAATTTCGCGAATTCCATGAATTCTGTAAATTTCTTGAATTCTGTAAATTCCGTGAATCCCTTACATTCCTTAAACTCCATGAATTCTTTAAATCTTGTGAATTCCTTGTATTCCAGGCATTCCGTGAATTACGTGAATTATGTGAATTTCGTGAATTCCATTAAATCCGTGAATTCTATAAAGACGCACGTTATATACTATACGAGGTGTGTTAAAAAAGTAAGGTGACTTTTCCATTTTCGCGGGCTACGTACATTCAAGTTTTAAATTTTTTGTTTTGTTGTGTTGGTGCACTCATCACGATCATATGTTCACAGTTTTGACTATATAGCTCGTGTTGTTTTTCCGGCAGAGGCGTAAAAGGTTAGAAGGGTTTGGTGTGCTTGGCGATTTTCTTGTTTCGAAAAAAATGGAGCAAAGAGTTTGACAAACAGAACCTGACCTCACCTAACCTGAATTAACAGAAATTTATTGAACTACACGTAAAGCTCTGGAAGCATATTTTCCCAGTAGCAAATGTGTGCTACATCGAATGGGTCAACTCGAGCCTAACCTCGAAATAAATCTAACCTAGCCTAACTTAACCTAACATAACCTCACGAAACACAATTAAACTGATTGTGTTGTCCCATTGTGTTTGCGGTACCGTTTCATTCAGCTTTGGTTTAACCTACATAGAGGTTTAACCTATCCTAACCTAACAAAACCTGACCTAACCGTTGGGTAAAGTTATGTTAAATAAGTTGATATTAGGCAAGGGTTGATCCTTCACAGTTGTCGACATGTTTTTGAAATGAAAATTTGCATCCCTGGCATTATTTTGAAATTTATTTGCCTCAGTGCATGATTTTTCGTCATTTTTAGAGGTTATGGCTCAACCATGACGTGATGGGTGATTTTTGATACCGAATTTGAATTCAGCGCCTCAAAATCCATAGGAATACGTGTGTTTTGTTACCAGATCCGCACACTTTTTTGTGTGGCTGTGTTATCAGAAGTGCTTCGATGATTGGAAAAAGCGTTGGCGCAAGTGTATTATATCTGAGGGGGATTACTTTGAAGGGGACAATATAAATATTGAGGAATAAATGACTATTTTTTTAGAAAACCATAGAGTCACCTTATTTTTTGAACACACCTCGTACAGCAACAAAAGTTTTGGCTCCAGCAGTCGAGTTACTGGCTACTAGACATATATTATAAAATTCCAATGCCTGTGAGGTACTTATATACCAATGTCAGCATTTAGAACCTACAGCATTATGTATGGTAGCGTTACCTTACGTTTTGGAAATAAACTTCCAATACATGTACTGGAAGTTTCCAACAGAAATTTTTAACAGTGTAGTTGTCATATACAGTACATCCATTTATTGCTTGTCAAATTTGAAACTTTCTTGAGACAAAATACATATACGCGGAATTTTACAAACTTTTAGATTCCAAACATTTTATTTTCAAGTCGCACATTATGATTTTTTTTTAATTATCAAATTTTGACCTGTTGATAAGCGAAGGGTAGCTGCTGGGAGGGTTCAGTTAGGGCAGGGGTTGTCGTCGACTTAGTTGAAGAGGAACCTTTAAACTCCAACATATGCACCAAGCTTTGTAAATATTTATTGCCTTATATATGAATATCAACGAATTTAAAGTAATTTCCATGAATTTCTGGGAACTTTTAAATAATTTTGATAATTTTTTTGGTAACTTTCAAAAAATGTTTCTCAAATTTCAACATATTTCTGGTAATTATTAGTTAATTTTAAAGAATTAATTTTCCTACGTTAGAGACCAAATATCGATCTCATCTTCAAAGTAAATTTTGTTAGGAATACATGACTGCTCTGAACACAGGTATTTTTATCACAGAGAATTTCCTTCTGAATTTCCAAAATACAGGAAAATTTCTATCCACAATAAAACACATTTTAAGGAGTTCAGACGTGGCATACTGGTATTATCATAAAAACGCGGCGTTTTAGAAATGCCCTTCAACGATAAAAGATTTAAAGATGGAAACGGATCAGAGTAACGACTAAGTGACGTAGCTAAGTGCACTCTCTCCAATGGTGAGTGCGCTTGTTATCGTTAGGTCGAAAAGTTACAAGATCGAATTGCGATTCAATAATAATACTCGGCTAACAACATCACAATATACTCTCCTATCTGTGAATATGATCCTCGTGTTGAGTTACATCATCTTTCTATATGCGCGATGAGACACTTTTGTCATTCAGGCTTCAGCTAGAATAGTGACGTCTCCTTAGAAATCTTGAATGAAAGCTGACGATAATCGTACCTGAACTTAATTTTTCATTCCGGGTCAGATATGTAGTTTGCCACAGATCACAGAAATAGTCTGAAAGTGAACAACAAATTTTTCTGTTTGTTCTTTGATCTGGGAGAAGCCATTGATAAGGTGAATAAAATTAACTCGTGGGTGTTAGTAAGTCTGCTTTAAGTCCTCTTAGGGTGAAAATGCATTTTTCCCAAACCTGAAAAAATGCTTTGCATATATTCTTCCTTCATAGTTCGTCGCTTATTCGACTTTTCACAAATTTCAGGCACCGCAAAATAATTACCACATATTTTTACATTGCATTTGGTCAATTGGTTCAATATTCGCAAGTTTAAACATTTATGTTTCATTATAAATAATTAAAAATGATTCTTATAATTATGATAGTTTCACAGCTCTCACGGTTTTACCGATACTAAAATATCATTTTTTTAAATGTCGCCTAACTATGTTTTTCCATTATAGGTTAGTACATATATCTATAAAATCTTATAATAAATTATTTAGAACTTAAATTTAATCGCATTTTGAAACTTAAATTGAAATCTGTTGGAAAATATTCCATATAAACGATACTTCTCCAGTTTTCTAACACGATTATCAAATTTGTACAATTGTTAAAAAAACATGTTTGCAGTATGATTATTCACACTATAATAAATGCATGTAAAAACTCAAACTATGTGGAAACATTAGTTTCTTTTAATTATTTTTTCAGGAATTACATAATTTTTTCCGATTTTAATTAATCTTTGCAAATCCGCTTTTCTCTTAAATTTATTAGCAGTAAATTTCAATTTTATAAACCTGCATGAATAAGTAGAGGGTAGATTTTCTTCTCTCTCGGTGGAAAGTAGTTTATAAGCGACCGTCTTATGAAAAAGACTTTCTCGGGACTTATCCAGGGTTAATTAGAAAGAAAGTTTCCGTAATAATCGAGAGACAAAAATCAGGGCACCAACTGACGCCGAACGAAAGTCTGTAATATGCAGAGTGTTTTATTAGTAATAATGTAATATGCAATTAGATGCAGTTTTGTGGCACCCCTAAAACATTCTAATTGAAGCAAAAGGGATCGAAGAGTGAATAGAAAATTATTTATTGTTGAAAGTTTAACAAAAAAATTCTCGGTAATACAATTGAGTATTACAATTCTCAAGCATTATTAAAATAAAAATTTAACAGCAGTATTTGACGAACATATTTTGGAATTAAGCTGAAATTATGAGATTAGATTCCTGAGCTATGAATGATTAGGACTTTTAAAATTTTTGATGAAAATAATTCCTAATTTATTCCTTTTGAAAACCAGCTCACCAAAATTGGGTCATTTTTCATTGAAAGAAATTTGAAAGCAATTCTCTCTTTATTTTTCTGCCTTCAGCCCGAAAATCGTCGTTTTTAATCTTTTCGCTGTGACACCATAGAATTAGCGGATGTGCGCTGATTAAAATGTGCTCAGGAAAAAAACGCGAAGCAATGAAAAGATAATCAAGCTTTCAGCATGCTAACTACTCGCACTTTTAATCTTCGCCTAAAAGCGTATGTAAACATCGCCAGCGTCATCCTATAACCGTCTGCATTTAATTTACGAGGACGTATTGTAGTTCTTCATTCAAATTTATGGCAGCGTGGTGGTAGGAAAAATTGAAAATTCGCAAGACTGTCGCCTCCCATGAGGATCTTGACTCACTTTTAATTCTTTCACCCGGCAGCATTACCCATCTTATGTCAAACAGAATTTGAGATATATCTTTACGATAGGCTTATTCAAACAAGCGCTTTACTAGCAGGCTCCAAGATTTGAGATGGGTTCAAGAATATCTTTGTTTACTCTTTTGAGTTTGAAAGCCTTGTAATTTTCCATATTTTTCACGAGAATGAAAGAAAGTATGACAAATGACTTTCTCGACAAGTTGCAGTTTAAAAGCTACACAATGAGCTAGGAAAAGTTACAATAGTGACTTATGCAATTTTCTCTAAGTTTTGAAAATGGTGATGGGAGTGATTATTTCTTTAAGCTATTGTTATTTGCTTGTAAGTTGGAGCTTCCCGAGGACACGCTTCGCGCTCGTACATATTTAGACCTGGCGCTTGGCGTTCGTATATTTATTATTTGCACTTCAATGCTTGAATGAAACTTGATCAAAAACATATATTTTAGACTCTATTATTTGTATGCATCTTCATGTTTTGAATTTGTTACGTAATTAGGTATAGTTCAAGATTAAATTGCTCAAAGCTCTGTAGACTTTGAGGTACACATTCTCACCGTGACACTCGTGCTAAGCGCTCAATTTTTTACGGATATTTTAAAATTGTATATTAATTTTCTAAATTACCTCACAATAAAAAGTTGTAATCCTTTCTTTAGACATTCCTCCCTATCGCGAGTTGTTATTTTTAATAGATAAAACAAAATATCCAACAAGTCTACTTTTAGACCTAATACGCATCTCGCGTCTTTTGGCGTAGTATGGAAATTTTCCATTTTTGCATATCAATTTCAATAAATAAATTGAAAACGAGTTATGTCATAAGTTATTCAAAGAAATGTTGTTGGAATTTTTAAACGCTGCAACTCGTTCAAAAAAAATTACCCATATTTCGCGTCGCTTAGCTCAAAATTAAATTTTTTTTATTTTCTTCATGGTATTTTCGAACACTAAAACTAAAATATCAAGTCTTATAAAAAAATGGCTTAGAGAAAACTTATCGGTCTTTTAAAAAGCTACAATTCTTCTCTTTGCCGTTTTTAACTATCTGTCGTCGTTTGGCTTAAAATTACAATTTTTAACTTATTCATTTGCGACACATATGTAAAATAAAAAAAAACGAGTGCTATCAAATTGGCGTAAAAATGGAATATTTGATTTTTGGATATCATTTTCGATGCATATAAACCAATAACCGTTGGTCAAGAAATGCTGGTTAAGAAGCTCGTTCTTTCTTTTGGTGCATACAAAAAAAATGCCAAAGCTCGATTCGATCCTTTCCCTTTTTCGGTAGTTATTGTGTTCACGGACAGACGGACGATCGAAAATTGGTATCATACGCCAATTATTATAATTTGAACCAGATTATTAATCTTTAAATAAATGAAAGGTGTTACGGCATGACCATGTCAGTGCCATTTTTTGAAAACATTTCTTATGGACTTAAAAATGCTTTAAAATTCTAACGGACATTGATATGAGTGGATATATCTCAATTCGACTCTGTAGTATGTATGTTTTCTCGATAAACTGTAATCAATAAAACTGAAATTTTAAACCTTTTAATTCAATTACATTAAGTTGTTGTACTATTATACCATTAAGCTACTATTCCCCTTTCGGGTTAAGCGTGACTCACGCGATGAGAAAGTGAGTAATGTTGTGGAGGGGGTTTAGATTTTTAAATTGATCTAGAATTCCCGTGTTACTTATATGAATTTTATATTTAATTTCATATTATTTATATCTATATAAATGACAAGTTTGTTCCGCAACACTGCCTCGACCCGGGTTGCTGATCAATCTCTCTAGCGATCAACCTTCATGTGAAGAGCCTCACAAGATCAGCATGTGAAGCTCCCCACTCGGGCCCATGAGTTTCGAGGTCTTTTGTTTCAGGTGTCATTCACTAAACTGACACATTTTTTATAAATTATTTTTGCCGTACTTTTCTATCCTGCAATACTGCCGTAAAGACTGAAAAGATACTTAAGTCGATTCATATGCCTTATAGAAATTCTTGGACATGCAAAGTGCTTTGCATATCTTTTTATGTTGTATTTTTAAACATTTTTGACTTTCCTCATGTATAAACAATCGTTTTTGGCAATAAATAATAATAATTGATCAATTTTATTAAAACAGACGCAGCTTTCACGTCCATGCATTTTTTCTTGCAAACTCTTGTGTTTCTATGGCTTCTTATGTTTCATCAAATTAGGGTCTCATTCACATATACTAAACATTCTTTTCGCGGTCTGCCTTTGGTTATAATGCCCTTTACTTTACCTTGATACGATTGTTTCGTTAGTCGTTCATTTTTCTTTGTTTCAGGTCTACAATAAATATATAGTTTTCTTACGCGCATGGTTTCTCGCAATTATCTAACCTTGAGACCATTCACCTCTCTAGCATTCCAAACGCCCAGTCTCCATTCATTGCTTTAAACTTAACCTTTACTTTTTCCGGTTGCATGCTCTTCATCAATCAAAGTTTCAGTCCATTCGGATGCTATTTTATGGTTTTTATTATTCATTGTTTAAAGTGTGCGTCCAACTACCACCTCTATGTGAAACATTAAATTTGCGAGTTGAAATCATGTTCAAATAAAGTAGTTAGTTGTCGCAGAGTGAAGAGCCTAGTTTATAAAGTCAGTCCCACCAAACTTCGAATAATGGATGGGGAGTGTGAGAACAGAACTGAAAGCAAAAGAGTCATAGTTGGTTGGTGTTTTATACTGAGGTCACCAGTCTTCAGCAGAGTACTATCAGATGGGAGTTCATATGGTCCCATCTGTCCAGATTTGAAAATTTTTGATATATAGTGAAATTCCGGATTTCTTGTAAAAAAATTCCTTGAAAGGCATGTACATATTATAAAATTCCGTGAAATTCTATGAAATCTAATATTTTATAAAATCTGAAATTGTCAAATTCTTGAAAATAAACGCAGAAGAAGACGAAACAATTAAATAACAAAGTGTTTTATCGTAATTTAATTTATGATTTAAACAGAGTACAACTCCTCCCCCGACAAGCAAAATAATTCAATTTTAAGTGATATCAAAAATACTACGTCACCTCAAGTTTAAAATCTGAATTATTAAATAGTTATTCTCAGTCGAGCGAAATTTTGAAATTTTGTATTTTTAAGTTTGAAAATCATAATATTTTCCACATTCTCATTCAGAATCTTTAAATTCACAATTTTTGGGGTTTGTTCTGGTTTTATGCCGGAAATATAAATGGATTTGAAAAAGAATTAAAATTTTTGGATTAATTTTAGATTATGATAATATTTTTTACAGGAAATTGGCAATTTTTAAGAAAAAACATTAGGCTTCAATAAGGATTTACAATCTTCAACAATTTTTTGTTATGCTATGTTATCTTTATGTCCTCGTCGAAAATTTCAACTGCTTATCAATTTAATTATATTTTAAAGAATATTTACAATATTTAAATAATAATAGGGCATGTTACCGTATTTTACCGGAAATCTTCTTTTTTAACAAAAAAAAAACATCGGAACAATTTTAGGCTGTGTGCAATCTTTTCACAGGAGATAGGTTATTTTAAACAAAAATAATATAAATTCAAAAATTAAACTTACAAATTAGAACAACTTTAGTTTATCTTGGTGTCTTTGTTCCAAAATTGGCCATTTAAAACAAAAACATAGCTGTTTGTTTGTCTAAATATTGTAGAAGAGTATTATATAATAATTCTGAAGTTAAGATATCAATTATTTTCCAATAATCAGAAATTGTGTCCTTGTTTTTCTCTTTTATCATTATAGATAATAGATACAATGATATACAAACATTTTGTATTAATATTCATTGTATATTTTAACTCAAAAGGTGTTTCAGAAAAAAAATAATAATCGTGCGTTTATTTGTCCTCTACTTCATATTGAAAAAATATTTTTTTTTAACTAAACAGTTCCATAAATCAAGAAAAAATTATTACTATTTCGAATATTTTAGTTGCATATTCCACTAGCTTTGCACTGTTTAAAAAACTTTCCGTGAAAACGTTTTTGTTTAATAGTTTCGGTGTTTGGACTATTTTAATTAACTTAACACAATTTGCAGAAGTATAATTCGGTCGCTATTTCCTGTGTGAGGCATAAAGCGTGCAAATGAATTAAAAACATCCTCAGGACAAGTAATTTCACGCTGAGTGAAAGAAAGATAAATAAAGGGATATTATTTAAAACCTGCGGCAAAATTTCAACTGAATAGAAATATTTTATAATAACTTCTTATCAGTTAATTAAGTGGAATAGAACTTTTAATTATAATTATATTTGCCTGTTTGATATGGTGAATAATAGTTATATGACAAGGGAATTTCAAGAAAATTTGATTAATTAAGGCATTTTATGAAGATGCCAAGCAGTTAATCTTAATTGGACGAAGAACTCTTATTAATTTCATCATACACAAAATATAAATTTAAAAGAGTTTTTGAATTCTAATTTGCTGAAATGTGAGTAGGACTCTTTAAGAAAGCTGGAGATTTTGCTTCAAGATTATGATAAATCAGTAGCTTATCTCTATTAGTCATTTGCTCTTACTTGATCATGATAATTACTTAAACAGGATTTTTGAATAATATAAAGTCGTATTTAATTTGCTGAACAATAGCTTATTTGTGTAAAAGTTTTACATTTCCTGATAATAAATCATTCAGAATTTAAAGTTTTATAATACCAAAATTTAAAAAATTGGATATTAAGCAATTTTAAGGTGAACCTACACAGAAAAACGCTGGTGTTAAATTTGTTGCAGCTCAAATTGCATTAGGCTCCCAATGATCATTTGAGAGAGTTTTCAAGTGGCATCTAGGGGAAAGTATCATTTGGAGACTGAATTTTGGCTCATGCAGAGTTGTGGAGTTCTGAACCGCGCTGTCATCCACCTGAATACCTGTCAAAGCAACTATTCGCTTTGCGATATTAGCCGAAAGAATTGTTAATAAGGAAACCAATTGAAACAGTCTTTACCTAATTTTCAAATTTCTTTCATTTAATAGGGCGTACCAGTCACTTAGAATAAAATTATAACTTCCTAATGTAACTTCCAAAAGTTAGGTTAGTCATGCCCGTCGACATTTAAACAAAAGCCGGGATGTATAGAAAAAGTCATGACCGTCTACATATATAATAAAGTATTTTCACTCCAATCACTAGCTCACTTCACTTCACTTAATTCTGAGGGGATAACAATTGACCAAATGCATGGGAATCGGTTAATTTTTGCTCTATTTTTCTAATATCTTCGTAGAAAGTAATTTTTCTGTATAAGTGCAATTGAAAAATAGTTTTTCTTTTTTAGGGACTATTTAATGCAATATTAAAATGATAATAATTTTCATTCGTGCGTGCGTTAGGGCTGAGCGCTGGTTGTCTACCCTTTGAAGCGCGATTCAAAGTTACATTGAAAAACAATTCTTGGAATTTAAATAAATAATTATTAAAATATACACAGGAATGTATACAAATTGTGTAACTTTTGATTTCAGACAAGAAAAAAATGTATAACACATATTTGATGAATAACAGTTTATTTTCATTGAATTTGAAAGATTAATATTTCTCAAAATATTTGTTAATAGATACATTTTTTTAAATACCATATGATATTTCAGCAGCTTGATATAAAGAAGCTAATTGCAGAATATAATAGTGATAATATTTGAATAATTTAACAAAAATTTCAGATTGTTCTTTTCGATTGAGACGTGACAAAATGACAATTGAAGTAAAAAAAAAAGAAAGCATATCTACAATGCAGTCGTGATAATTGATGCATTTGTAGGTTATATAATTTTATGAATTCTCAGAAATTTCTTTTTGAATTGAATGTTTTGTAAAATATAATTTGGTATTTGGAATTCACTGAAAATAAACTGTTATTAATATAATATATGTGTTGTATTTTTTCTGCCTGAAATCAAAGTTACACAATTTATATAAATCCTTGTGGATATTTTAATAATTATTTACTTAAGTTACAAGAATTGTTTTTTATTGTAATTTTGAATCGCGCGCCAAATGTAGCCAATGAGCGGTCAGCCCTAACGCAAGCGCAGTAGCTTAGGGTGCCAATATTGGCAACATTGGTCCACAGTACAAACCGGAAAAATAAATCAAATCAGCCGGCAGGAAAAAGTCGGGATATGAAAGCCTCAATAAAGTATTTTCACTTCAACCATCAGCTAACTTCACTTTGTTAAAAGCTGAAGGGGAAAATGGATCAAATGCATGGAACGAAACTTTATTTCTGTAATATATTTGTTATTAATCATCATTATTATTATTTTATCATTTCATTAAATAGTAATTAAAAAATAAAAACTATTTTTTAACTACACTTATATAGAAAAAATTACCTTTTACGAAGATGTTAGCAAAATAGGGCAAAAATGAACTGAATCCCATACATTTGGTCCCTTATTTTCCCCCTCAGCAATCTACGAAGTGAAGTTAGCTGTTTATTGAAGTGAAAATACCTAATAGGCTTTTATCTTATCAGTTTGAATGTTCCGACCGCTATATTTGAAACATTGCAATGTTTCACGAAACTCCCAATGTTTCATGACACTTTTCATCAGGCTAAAGTTTCATGCAAATTTACATCCCTATTCATTGCGAAAAACAAATTTCTGTTTTTATTATACAATTGTATTTACCTTATCTTTCATGTATGACACTAGCCACTGCAAGATTAGATATCTAAGATACCTTTAAACTTCCGCAAAAAATCTAGTGGAAATTTGCTCGAACGACTAGGCATCAATTTCGATGTAGACGGTCACGAGTTAGTTTGTACATCCCAGCTTGGGTGGTTTGAATGTCATATAGTAGGTTTTGACTAACCTAACATTTGCATATTAGATCACGCCAAGTACCATTTTTATTCCAAGACTATTTAGTCGCTGGTAAATGAGAGGAAATAAAAAGTTAGGTAATTATTATTATAACTTGACTGCTTATTAACATCTGTTTCACTCAAATAACGACCGACAAAATGATCTTGACAGGTGACTTACAGTTTGTAGACGACACTTCATGTTGCACTGGATGAGAAAAAATAGTGTCTAAATGATGCTTTTCCCCTAGATTCTCCGAATGAGCCTGTGTGGCTCAAATTTGTTGGAACTCTATTGAACACCGATTTCGGTGTACATTGGAGGATCGGCGATTTTCTGTGTAAAATTTAAAATACCAAATTAAAAATTGGTAATATTTATGATTTAAAATTAAATTAATCTAATAATGTTTATTTACATTTTTAGTCACAGGGCATAAATGGAAAACTCACAAATTAAAAAGGGTTTAACCATTTGACTTTTTTATGTTCACTTTAACTTGCGTTTTTTATGCTCGGTTTGGAGATTAATAATCTCAAGAATGGCATCTAAGATAACTTTTAAAGACAATATCTACTTACGTAAATTTTCTTTTAAAAGAATTCAAATATAAAAAGTTAATTCGCAGGGAAATATTTTCATTACGCTTTTATAGCGTGGACATGTCTCTACATTGTATTTTTCTAGGTTATATGGAAACGAGGAAATCCGCAATCTACTCTTCGATGAACATATCATTTTAAATCCCCGATACAGGAAACTAATATAGCAACTGATTTATATTAGCATTTGCATGATCATTGCGTATTTTTAGAACACTTATCAACAAACACGCACTCTCATGTCACATGATATGATAATGACGTAGGAATTTATCAACCCAGTTTACAGGCTATAGTAAAAGATTCAACAGTTATCGTGTGCTAAAGGTGTATTCAAGGCGAGAGAAAATCAGAGTGAACCTATATTAGATTATCTCTAGATTCGTGGACTTTGCAGGAAATCTATGATTTTTATATCAAAAAGCTTAGTTGATGTCATAAGTTTCACATCATCGGTCAGTCTTTATCATAGAAAGGAAGACCGCGCGATTGAGTAGTGTATTTCGAAATATCGCTGACTTATGTACAATCACAGCCCAATACGTCTAAGTTCCGGTGAGTACAATAAGAAAGATAAATTCTCTGCTTCCAGCTCTACTCGAGCTGGCAACTTCTCCTAGATGCATGAAATCTGACTTGAATTATGAATCTTAATGATATACAGGTATATATATATATATATATATATATCCATATAACCATTATATATCCATATAACCATTATATTGATGAAATTACACTGCAGTGAGTGACCTGTTTAACCTCTGGCTCGCAGTCTGATTACATATCGAAATCCACTCATCGCTTCAAAGAAAAACTGCGAGCTCTCTTATCCTAGCTTTAGATAGTTTTGCTGCAGCATCTCAATTCCGCGAGAAAAAAGTTTATCCGCCGCCAGATAAATTGGACAGCTGTGTAAAACAATTGAAAGCAATGTTTATCTACTGACCGATAATGTTTATTGTTTATCAAGAAATCATACAGTCTGTCAAGTTAAAGCGTGGGTGGCTTTACTCGCAGTCGGTAAGGTGTATCGACATGATTTTGGTGTCAAAATATTAAGAAGAGCTCCC
>NC_046658.1:64167394-64174312 GCF_010883055.1 Belonocnema kinseyi | reverse complement strand
GCTCGACACCTTGACAAATGTAATTCCATGTAGAAACATGCGTTTAAATAAAATATTTTACCAAAAAAGTTACCCACGCTTTAACTTGACAGACTGTAGCTATAAACTGTGTTATACGACTGTCAAATTTATCTGGTGGCGGAGAAATTTGATTTTTGCGCGGATTAAAATGCTGCAACGAAACTATCGTAAGATAGGATATAAAAAAAGCTTCAGATTTTTCTGTGTTAATTTTCCCAATGAATGTAAATAGAGTTTAACCCATATAGACTGAGAAACAAATACACTGATTTTGCGACAAACTTGTTGGTAAAGTTAAATTAGACATAATTAGTCAACACGTATAGTTGAATAATTCATTTGTTTAAATCCATGCGTATTATAAGTGACTTTTCCTGTTGATAATTCTTTAATAACTCAAGTGCCTGCTGTCTTGAGAGACATCTTTCAACTAAAGGATATTGAAAATTTTCATAATTGAATAAATTACCACTTTCTCATTTTATCACGAAATCAGTTAATTTATGAGTACCAGGATGATAGAAAATATTATTGAGTGATTCAGGATGACGAGTTTCTCAGAGAAACGAGTTAATTGCATTCTATTAATAGATTCAGCAACAACACATAATGCACACTGACCTACTGCAATGAAGACAGAATAGTCACCTGGTGGCTAAACACTTTAATTCTACCATACTTTCCATTAACGACTTGCAAAGTAGATCCTTACACCGCAGCTGGGAAACGAAATAACTAGAACTAGAACTAGGCAAAGACGTTTATATACTTACGATTAATATGAGATCCAAGTTTGGTTTTTAAAATTTCTTCACTGCCAAACATAATTTAAACAAAGGATTAATCATGTATGGAACATACACTGACATGTGCATGATAGGAATAATTCTAATATTCTGGAATAATTATTTTACTTATGAATATTAATCTAATTTCGGTATCGCGTGAGTTGAGAAGATGTACAAGGAATCATGTGAATTTTCTTGAATTTACTCGATTTTACTTGAATGAACTTCTATTATCTGGCTTACATCGAATTTATTTAAATTCAGTTTCATTTCTTTAAAACCATTTTAATATACTTTAAAAAATCATAACCATGAAAAAAATGTAATAATTTTAGACGCTCTCCTATTTCGCGAGTAATATTTAACTATTATCTAATTTAAATACTTATGTACTATTAAAAATAAATATAAATACAGTGAAACTCTTCTATAGCTTACTCATTATAGTCCGTTCCGCTTTTGTTTTTATACGACTGAGTGACAACCGCATGTCCCGCGCACGTTCTGTTACACTTACATGCGGCGCGACGTAAATTCTCCGAAGCACTATAGAACAAATCCTGATATTTGAGCCTATGCAGTGGTCGCTAGTTCAGTCTTCGCTGATCATTGGCAGTGACGTATCAAAGAAAATACATTTTTATTTAATTTTGTAATTAAAAATATAAGAAAATCATATGTTTTTACAGGCAAATTCCTTTTTCGAACGTCTCCTTTAACTTTTATTTACAAATCACCTTCTTTAACCTATGCGGTAAATGTTTCGATAAACTCTTGTGAAATCCTGAGTATCCTAACCAAAATAATGGATAATTTCTGACTGGTTACTCTTCGTGTCGATCACTGGCTATATTTCGTAGTTGTCAATAATAAGTAATGGCCATGCCGATTAAATGATTAAATAAATCGTGAAATTATATTTTAAATATACGTACGAAATACGGAACGTTACGTAATACTTAAAGGCTCCCTAAGTCTTGGCCATAACAACGAGCTTTTATTGTCGTTAAATACAACAATTTTAAATATATTGTAGAATAAATGCTGTTTTTTAAAACATTTTTTAGGAGGTTACCGGCGTTGTAAAGTAGAGCATGAAGTAACGTAACAACAAAATATAATTAAAAAACAATTTTCGTGATTGGTTGTAGTTCTTTTACTATTTAACTGCATTTTTTTTTGACATAATTGTGACATACATTACAGTAAATCTCAATTTAAAGATCTATTTTTTACAATATACTTGAAAATTGCATTCCCTTTATTTGGTTTACTTTTACGGACCATATATCCAGCGGACATTGGCCGAGCTTTAATTCTATGCTATGTAAAACCAGTTTTGATATTATGGTGTCGAATATATAGTGAAGAACGAGTTTTACATAGCTATAGAAACCAGAAACATAATTTGGAGGAAGATTAGATAAATGGGTAATTAGTTTACTGAGTTCTATTAGCTTATAAACAAAAGGTCATTTATTTAAGTATCTTCATACATTTTCAAATTTGTAAATTTATTTGCTATATCATCAGAGATTGTACCTTACCGACAGTAGATCAACCCTCCAAACCATGACGGCAGAAGAATCTATACAATGTGTAAATGGAGTGAAGATGGAGTAGGATCTTTTTTTCAAGAAATAATTTTAACTTCATATATTTATTCATGAATATTAAAAATGGTTTTAATTCAATTCAAATTAATTATCTTTTCTTTATGGTAAATTGTTTGAATCATTATTAATAATATTTCTTATGCTAATAAAATATAAACATTAATATCATTCTTTGTACATAAAATAATAATTTGTCAAATTCTGCGAATATTATTTAATATTATTATTATTATTATTATTATTATTATTATTATTATTATGAGAGCCTCGGTGGCTCAGTTGGTTAGACACTCGGACTTCACCTCAGAGGTCCGGGGTTCGTTCTCTGAGCCGGTACCTCTGGACATTTGTCAATGTACCTTTACCGAGGTTCTGATGGTTCGGAACCCACCTTAAGCTTTAGGTCCCCCCATCGTGTACTTGACTGCAACCCAGTCCGTCAATGATGGGGTAAAAACCAGGCTTTGTCCAATATGTCTGTCTATAATACTGCTCTGACTCAGGTTGCTGATCAATCTCTCTAGATCATACTCTCGTGCTTCTGCGGCTTCTTATGTCTCTTCTAACTAGGATGTCATTCACACATTCTAACTATTCTTTCCGCTGTCTGCTTCTGGGCGAATCTAAGAAAAACGTATTGAAAAAATATGAAGTTCTTTTATTTATTTCGTTACGAAAATAGAAATTTCATTTCATTTGTAATTAGTAATAAGTAGTTAGTAAGTGCAATTTGAAATTACAAGACGGTTTTCTGATACATTTGAGGAATTTCTGTTGATAGAAATTCGCTCCAAAAAGGTGATATGTCTGGAGAGTAACAAATGTAAATTATAATTATTTTGGGCATTGAAATACTTTTTTAAAAAATGACAAGCAAAGGGAATCAATAAAGAAAAGGTAAAATTTGTAAACGTAGTGGTTTTAATGGAATCTAAACATTTTATTTCATAGCGATGGCTTTGAAAATTATTATTTTAAATATCTTAGAATTTATCTGTGTTAAACAAAAACATAACAAAAACAAAAAGTAAGAAGTATATATTACAGATATTTACAGTTGTTTTTTTAATTAAGATTTTTTCCAGTTAGGTTTAATAAGCCTTTTGAACAGCTGAGCACTTTGATTAAATACTTGGATTAATAAATAGATAAAAGGCAGAAGTTGAAAATTCTCAATCTTGACTTTATCTACTTTTCAGTTTTTTAGTTTACAATGTCAACGTTTACATTTTTTTCTGGAGGCATACCATTTTTAATGGGGTTTTATTAGCAGTAAGTTCTCAATCGTATAAAAATCTATTATCATTTCTAAGATGTTACTTACATTTTTTTGCTAAAAACAGGGATCAAATAGGAATTTCGTAAAACAGGAATTATCTTTCGTAGAGAAGTATTAAATATATAAACTTTTCAAGTTTTAGATTATTTTATTTGCGAACAAGAGGCGGAGAATTTTTTTAGAAACATAATTAATTGTTATGTAATTCATTCATATACGATGAAAATATTTGAATCAGATTTGAATACAGGAAATGAAGGGGGTTTTATCCACTGATCTCCACTGGTATCCACTGGAACCCTGCCTTAATACTTACATCGTTTAGGTCGATATGACTGATTCATTTTTGGAAACCAAGATCAATTTCGTAAAGTCTATTAAAGTCTACTGAGTCAATAAAATTTACTTCTACTTTTAGGTTTGAGAGCATTCATATACCCCTGAGCTCTAAAATTATATCTTACGCTTGAAGATATTATTAGTTTCAACGGATCATAAAATTTTAAGTGAACATCCCATTCCGAGAGAACTGTTCATTGGCGGACAAAGACTCTGAAGTTAAATTTGTATTTTGCATGAATTCTACCGAATGAGATATATAAATTAATCCTGAATAATTAACCAATAATTGTACATAACAAATTTTTAACTGTACCTCTTCGTTATTCGTTGAGAATCTAAATGCTTTAAAACTAATGGACCGTTTTCGCATATTCTGTTTTACGTTATATTTTTTCCTTTGAGTATTAGTATTCATAAAACGTTCCAATGCCTTGGGAAATTTAGATACATGCACATGTGCATCGCTTGAAACTACGACTAGTACGTGCTGCGGATCTGTTGCTCTGATATTTGTCTTCGTTTTAAAGTGAAGTTACAAACATTATTTCGAATAAATTGTTTGTCAAAATAAAGTTTTCTGCGCCGATTTCAAATAAGAATACATTTTACTCAATTATTCATCCCACTTTTTCTCAAACATTCTATCGCTTGATTTACATATCAATTAAGGTTTGAAGGCATTAGTTACCTTGTTTTTATTTTCTACAATTCATTACCTTCAATATTTAGAACATAGTATTGCATCATTTACTTCAGTTATTGCAGATAAAACAATTGAGTATTAAATTAAAATAATAGCTGTCCAAGATCAATTACTTTTGCCCGAAGAATAGTCATTTGAGGTCCTCGACCGGATTTTCCGTTCGTAAAAAATTAGTTTATGGGATGAATTAGTTATCAATTCATTTGAATAAGTTTTTTTCTATTATTGAGCATCAATTATATAGATGAATTAGTACCAATTATCAATTAATGAGGTCATGAAAAGAGAATATTCGCTAAATTGTTGTAACCTCTTTTTTTTGTGTACAATGCAAAACTATCCTGATATTGAATCTAATGATATTGGCAAAAAAAAATTAATTGTATACGAGCGCTGTTATAAATATCAAGTGAATAAAAATCAATCAGGGCTTCGTAAAATGAAAATTGAAAGTTTATGTGTAGAATCATTGGGGTTTTTAATACACAGGAAATAGAAAACGAAAACCGCGCAGGAAGCTTTATTGGCCTTTCAATTTTGAGACACCTGTTTGCACATTCGCTGTTTTAGGTCGGTTGAATGTGAATGGGTATGCCATGTTTGAGTGAATCTAAACCACTGGTGTTTATATACCTGTAATCGTACGCCGTTTCATGACGTACGAACATGTCATACCAAGATAAAAATGTACCATTGGTAAATTAAATTGTGTATAGTGGAATACAAATAGACTAACGAGATACAGAGCGAACAACTACACTCTACAGATATTATAAATATCCTGAGGCTTCAAACATTCAAATCCAAACACGACTCTGAAACATGGGTTCAAGGAGGTACTTTGAGCAAGCTCTCTAGCAGAACACAAACTAACTCGCATTTAAATAATTTTAAACTTTCCTCAAATTTTCGCACATATTATAATTTTGGACGGAAATATAAATTAAATTGTAAACTTAGGGCCTTTCATAATTCACGAAACAGATTTTGGGGAAGGGGGTTCGGGAAAATGTTATAATATGTTCCAAGGGGGGAGTGGGATTAAATTGATACTGTTGTGTAATATTTTCAACCAATCAACCAGCAAAATTCAGCAAGCTTATAATAATATTATAAAGACTTCAATATCGGTATATTTAGTTGGGTGGGTCGAAAAAACAAAATGTTTTAAATGGGAAATGGAACTATGTGGAAAAGTAGCGTATTGGGACTCTAAAAATTCTTAATTTCGTACTTTTGACATTTTACTAGATGTCTATATTTTTTTAAATAGAAAAAAATCTCGGTATAAACGCAGAAATTCCTCTTTAAAATAAACTTCAGAATCATCAAAAGCAATAAATAATTAGAAATATGTAATTAAGAAAATTAGCACAAAAGGCGAGCCTATAACAAATTTTTATGCATATTTTTTAATGTGTTGTTTAATTTTAATTTACATTTTATTTTAATTTCCATATTAATTGTAATTTTGATTTTAATTTCAATTTTAATTTTCTATTGTATTTTTTCTATTCTATTTTTTGTATCTTGAAGATTTGCAATTGAAATTTCCTTAATCCTTAAGGTGTTTGTTGGAGAAAGATGTAATTAAACAAAAATTAATATTTAAAATATGAAGTTTTAAAATTTGAAACTTTTTAATGTTGAAGATTTATAAAGCACAATTCCTAAGTTTGGATTATTTTGAGGATCAACATTTAAGAGTTTTCGAATCTAACTTTTCTAAATATTAAAGAAAGTTTCAATGTGAATAATTGAATTTTTAGAATTTATAATTATAAAATTTGAAACTTACATTCTGTAAGTAATTTTGAACAATTTTGTTAAATTGCTGAATTTTGAAGATTTTTTATGAAAAATGCTTTAATTTTCAAAATGTTCAATTCAAGACTCTTCAATATTTAATAAATTTATTAGAAGAGGCTCCTATAAACAAATTTAATAGTTTAATTTTAAAGAATTAAAATTGAAATTTATTTAACATTATAGATTTGAAATTTGAAAATTCATCAGTTCTGAGCAGTAAAAATTGCGTAACTTATCGGGAGGGGGAAGGGGAGCAAATGTGGGTCCGGATGCAATAAGGGCACATAAAATTTTTTCGTGCGAAAACGAAGTCCCCTGGAGGCTTTAGAAAAAAATTTCGAATTTTAATTTTCAAAAGAT
>NC_046658.1:64162542-64167294 GCF_010883055.1 Belonocnema kinseyi | reverse complement strand
TCTTTTGAAAAATAAAAAATGAAAATTTTTTCTAAAGCCTCCAGGGGACTTCGTTTTCGCACGAAAAAATTTTATGTGCCCTTATTGCATCCGGACCCACAAATAATGTTGTGAAAAATGTAGTAAGAAAAATGTGTAGCGTAATTCGTAGATGGCCCCTTGCTAATTTTCATGTCATAATTGAAAATATTTACAGCAAATGTTTATAGATTTTTGGAATTCATTTCATTCAATTTAACTAAGTTTTTCGCGTTATTTGCTATTCGTCCTAAAATGCCTTAGATTAAAGTTTTGTATTTGGAAAGCTGTGCATTTCGTCGCTGTTAATTTTTCTTCTCAATTGTATACCACACGAGATAAAACTGTAACCTTCAAATAGGACGAAAAATGTTCCAATTCGGTATAAAATTACCAGAAAACTTTATCCGGAATTATAAGACATTAGAAAAAAAAACTTCAAAATATGAAGCCAATATTTTTTCTAAGATCCTAAAAAAGAAAAATACTTATAAATAAAATTAAAAACGAGAATATTTAAAGTTCCTCGATTAAAAGTTCAAATTGAGAAATCCAAAATTAAATTACGCTACGAATGATAAGCATTTAAAAATGTAGGTGCACAATAATATCCCCAACAAACTAATTTTGAAATCATTTTTATAAATATGTATCATATAATGTATAAATTATATGCAAATTTGATTATTTTTTACAGTAGATTTGGAACGTGTCAATATATGAGATTCCACATGTCCAGCACACAAACAACATTAATTATTTTCACTTAGTCGTTAAGAGACAAAAATGGTATTCAAAAAATAAATATTAAATGATTGCGTGTATTTTGACTTCAAATATGAATAGTCCTGTTTAGAGTAAATACATATATTACATTTTTAAACATTATATTAGAAATAAAATTTCTAACGTTACGGGGTATCGAACCTACATATCTATATGTAAATCTAACACTTAGCAGTCGAGAGTGCTAATCACCGTGCTAAACCGACAAGTTGAAACTCGTTGAAAAAGCCATCCTCATAAGCTACATTTCAGAAAAGTTAAAGTACTCAGAAATTTAATCGTGAATGTTAAAAATGTCTTAATAATAAAATTTTGTTTAAATTTAGTGTAAGGTTTGGTTTTTAGGTGTTTTATACTATTCGAATTTCAAAAAAGTGCCATCGAATTTTTGTCACAAAATGCATGGTTTGCAAGTCTGAACTTATGAAACCTTCAAATTTGTGGTGTCCAAAAGAAATTCACCCAATATTATATCCGCGCGAGGAACATCCATGCGGGTATACGCATCCATTTCTTAATGAAATCAGAAAAAGTAATTAAGTTATAAAAAAAGTTTAACAATTTTATTATTGCCAATCAACGCCCGGCCAGCTACCGTCTGAGCATTCGATCATAAGAGTTGTCTGATCAGAGCCCAGCTAGCCCCCGACTGGGGTTTTGACATAAATTTTGCCTAGCGAGTCTTCGACCAGCGCACGGCTAGGCTCTTAAAAAACAATCATAGCCCGGTCAGTCCCCGACTAGAAACCTTGTTGTACCAGGGCTAACCCGGGCTATTTCCACACGGGTCCTTAAATTGCTATTTACAAAATCTAATTTCATCAATAAATTTGAGAACACCCTATAGGTATTAAAATATTGCTTATCAATAAAAAAAAGTAATTTTAGGCAAAACTATGAATTATATTTCTTAACTTTTTTCGATTTTTAAGCAAATAAAAATCAGCCTACCTCCTTCTTATATCGCCCTTAAAAAAATATTGAAATTCTCTGATAGGAAAGACTTATTAAAAAGTAGACAACCTAATAATAGAATTTCCTGACTAACAAGAATATTGTAAGAATATTGTCATTAACATATATGAATATTTTTATGAAGGACTCTTCAAGTTAACAAGAATTTTGCGTCTTTCTTATTTCTTTAAAACAATGCTACGAAAGATGAATCTATAATTAATTTAAAAAAAAAGTTAATTAAAAGAATATTTTTTCTACGCTAAAGAGTTTTATTGCGCACTCTCTTAGAAGCATTAATTCCTCAGTGCACAGTGTGCAATTTTTTGCCTGGAGCATTGACCTTGTTTTGAAATGGGCAAGACCATTCAGAAAAAATTAATAAAGTAAATTCCGGTCCTGCAAGAAACGCTGAAGCGAGACTGAATAGGGACTCCAACGCGAAAAATAAGAAATAAACGTGACTCGTAACACACGATTGCTTCTGTTGCCAAAATTGCGAGGCGAATGCAGACAGTTTCCACTTGACCGTCACTCTGTTCGATTCGTGTGTTTGTTTATTGAACCCGATAATAGTATCGACCGTGACTCGTGCGAGATTAGCACTCTGTACGTGACTACCCATTTGACAAAAAAGGTATAAACCCTTTCAAACGATTTTAACAATCGTATCAATCTTTTCACGTCCTTTCATTCGAATAGAGGAAAGTCAAATGAATTCCGGGATTGCTACGGATGAAAGTACCTCGTTGTTTCCTGAAAATTGCATTGTTAGTTACGCTTATTCATTACGGTTTTTTTTAAATATCCAGAATCATGAGTCTTATGTTTAATAATAATTCGTAATGCGTTTTGATATTATGTTGTTGACCAGGGTACTGAAATTAGTTTTTGTGTAACGTATGCATGGAATTTTAGCTTTTCAAGGCATGTATAGCATACGGGAAGTGACCAAATCCGAAACGGTGTAAAAAAGCAGTTATCTCTCTAAATTTGAAATAGTGAAATATAACTGATTGTCAGTTAAATTCTTCTAATTTCTGTAGCTAGAATTGAGTCACTGACAATTAGTAGAATTGTATTGATTGGATTAGTAAAACGAAAATCAGTCATTGCATCAGTTATATATACCTGCACTGATATAACTGATTGATCAGTTATAATTGTATTGAAGAAAGCAGTTAATTAGAAGAGATTTTCCAAATATATTTACGTACTACTATCTAGAACATTTTCAATATGTGTCCAATTAAAAAAGGCCATAAAGAAGATTTGTAAATCTCCTTAAAATATACTAAAATTACGCTTTATAGCTTACAGAGCTCTTAAAAAAAATAGCATATTTTTTTAAATTATCTAAGGGTATCTTTTGATGGAGGCCTGTTTTGAATTAATCGTGGAATTAATATTTTTCATAGGATTAATTTCTAGCAAATTTCATTAGTTGATAACCTAGACACGAACTCGATGTGTCGAATAAATTAAAAGATTCATTCAAAACAGGTATCCGTGAAAAGGCATCCTAATTATGTGTGTCTTTACACAAGATTTTGTATTCTCTCAAAAATTAGCACTGTTCAAGTTTAATGCGTTTTCGTCATCTGCTACTAATTTGGGCGCCTCGATATAATGCGCTCGCCTTAGGGTCGCGAAGTTGGTGCGGAATTCAAAATGGGCATTCAAAACAATTCTAGTAATTCAAATTTATAATTATCATAAGATGGACAAGAATGTATATAACTTGTATTTATTAAAATTTTATTAATGAAATATAAGTTTGTTTCTGGAATTCTATGAAAATAAACTCTTGGTCATACTTCAATATTATAAATAATATTGGAGTATAAATAAAATCTTAATTAGAAATTCTTCCTCTAACAGTTTATTCTAAGTTTATAATTGATTCACTGCAGCTACGGTTTAGCTGACTAACTTCAGTTACAGTATTTTTAGTGTTAAAATTAGTAAACTTCTGAAAATAACTGATCGATCAATTAAAATTAGGTGTTACTTTTTCTATACATTACTCTTGCGTGTTTCGATTCATAATTACTTTCCAGGGCTACTGGAATCATAATTTCACTTTATTATGTGTTGACGCTTGACAGACTGTGAGTAGTGAATAGTGAACTGTCCAACACGCAGTGATAAGCTACCATAAATTACTTATAAATTACCACAAAATTCATAAAATGTTAGGAAATTTTGAAATTTATGGATACCTGAAATTTCCAGTAATTTATCAATTTCAAAACACTTTGGATTCCTTTCAAAAAGCTTTGAATACCTTAAATATCCCAAAATGTTCGGTAATTTATAATTTAACCATATATTTCCTAAATCTCTCGTAATTTCTGATATTCAAACTTTTTTTAAATTCTCCGGAAATTTTCGAGAATTTTTGGTGATTATACCATAAATTCCCAAGATTTCTCGAAAATTTGTTTTTATTGTTTCTCAAATCAAAAAATACCTGCATTTGTTACAAAAAATAACGTGTGCCGCAGTTGCGAAAAGTTATCAGTTTTAACACTTGTGAAGTTTACAGTACTTGCCATCAACTTATCTTCAAGTCGTTTCCGGGTTGTCTTTGGCTCGCCTGCAACTCTCCTTTAATTTTCCTCTCTCCTCCAGAAAACTTCAAACACCTGTGGAACTGTATTCTTTCCGTACTTGTGGCACACTATATTATTTTGTCGATTTAATTCCAATTTTTGACCTACTTGGGTAAAACCAAATGGATTTAATGTTAAGCTGTGAAAAAATTCCTCTTTAGCTCCGCTAGAATTCGAACTCAAGTCCTGAGATTGCCTGATAAATGCTCTTACCCACTAAGCTACGGAGGAGTAAGAAATTCACAATTCATTCCACAGCCTCGTACAAGCGAATAAGGACGCTATTTCAAGTCTGGTAAGAATTGAAAATTTTAATCTTCCTCTTTATTCATAATGTGTCCCCTAAGGGTTTATATGATTTCCATTTCTTACCATTTTT
>NC_046658.1:64151842-64162442 GCF_010883055.1 Belonocnema kinseyi | reverse complement strand
ATCACGTAACCATTACTTACAATCTTTACGCTTATAATCTAAGCGACTTCCGTTTCCTTTTTCTTTCAGTTTTCTTGTACCTCCAATTTGCCTGTTTTTCACATGCATTCTTTCATTCTATCTCATTCGCTCTCCCTTACCTCGTTTCCTATCACGTTATTTGGATCGCCCTCCCTCTCCTCTCTTCTGCCTCCATCAAACACATTCTCGCCAACTACCCTTAGGAAACCTACCATTTTTGGACATTTCCGGTCATTTACAAATTCACTAAAATTTTCCCGAAATTGTTGGTAATTTTGGGTAATTTTTGGTAATTTCACCATAATTTATAAAAATTGCCATAATATCTGCTGAAAGTAGACAGTTTCAACTGTTGTGGAGTTTACAGTACTTGCTATCGACTCATCTGCGGGTAGTTTCCGGCTCGTCTTCGATTCATTTACAGTTCGCCTTCGGCTCACCTCCGATTTGCCTACAACTCACCTTTGATTCTCCTCTGGCTGGCACAGCAAACTTCACACTCGTGTGGAACTGCCTACAGTCCGCACTTGAAGCGAAATATACAATTTATCACTAAAATTACAATTTTCGATCTACTAGTCTAAACCAAAATAGTTTTAATTTTTAGGCACGAAAAAATTACTTTCTAGTTCTCCTGGAGTAACGATTACATATTGCCGCCGATCCGAAAACTCATTTTCTTAGTAAGATTGAAATTTTAATCTCTTAAAAGACTTCGAATTTCGTTTTCATTCACTTGTAAGAGATTGTGAAAGAAATTATGAATCTCGATCCCCTCCTTAGCTGAGTTGATAATAGCATTAGACCGACAATATCAATTGTCCCCAAAATCATGTTTACGCAAATAACACTATATTTTCTCAATTTTCCCCAAACCATCTGGAGAAAATTTCCTCGAAATACTTGAGGGACAATTTCTTCAAAATATTTAGGGGGAAATTACCCCAAAATATATTCGGGAAATATCCCTAATAATGGTGTGGAATATTTCCTACAAGCAGGGAACTTTCCCCGACATATTTTGGATAACGTTTTATTAAAGAAATGGAAAAATTAACCACCAAAGTTCCTCAAAGAGCTTCTTGGAGGCCAATTTGGACGTGAGAGCGGAATCGTAAAATGTTTAAAGGTAAAAATAACGTTCTAAGTAAATATCTTTTTCTTGTTTATAAAATAGTATAATTCAATAATAATATGAATATTAATTCAAGTATTTATTGTAATATAATTAATTTCAAAACTATCAATAAATAAACAGAAATATTTTTTAACAGAAGTGCTGCTTTAGTAGGTATTCTCAATAATTCAGTATGCAATTTAATGTATGTAACTTTGAAAATGAAAATAAAAGCAGATACATCTTTCGGTTCTCTCTTTTGAACTTAATAATTTAAAAAATATTTAATATTATGTGATAAATATATTTTATAGTTTTATTTCAACTAATCCAAAACTCCGAAATATATATTTGAATAAATCATGAAATAATTTTCTTCACGTAGAAAACGTCTCCTAATTTTCATCCTCAGTTTTTTCAATTTTTTGATAACTTCACCGCACTATAGTGGATTTACTCAAGTCCGTAGCTTTGGGGAATATATCCTAATTTTTAAGGAATTTATCCAATCTTTCGGGAAATGTCTCCACATTCGCGGATAAACATATTTTGAACCTTAAATGTGAAAATTTCATAAAAAATTTGGTTTGAATTTTTTCACAGATAAAGATTTAAAACATTTTCATACAGACTGGTAAATCAAACACTGTCATTTCATAAACAACAGAAAATTGTTAATGTTGTTTGCCACGCGAAATGATTCGTTCACTGTCCTTTCCTCTTATCTAACGAATTAATTACAAAAGCTTTCAGAAAATATAAAGCATTCCTTTTTCTGGTCACCGTGAAATTCTCCAGGTTAAAAGTTGTTTTTTTTTTTGTCGTACGCGAATCAGTAAAGAGAAACTTCCCGTGGTTGTTCTAAAGTCCAACTCACTTCAAATCACGAGATTCATAGAGCGTGTCAAATACCTTTTGCGTAAAAACAAACCGAGCCGGAAAACTCAAGTTTACTTTACGACAGTAACTTTTTATCACTCTCTGCTACGTTTATTTTATATCTCTTACAGAATGTAATTTTCAGAAAAAAAAACGAAAACACAAGTTGACCTAAAAAAGAAAGTTTAACATGCAGCAAAAATGAGAACTGCCAGGTTCAAATTAAGCCGAAATCATACTCTAGTAGAAGATAATTTTTGGTGAATGTCAGATTGAATATTCTTAGGTAAAACTGTTATTACACAATATGTTCAAAATATTCAGGGCTTGAAATGTGAATTTTATTTTAAAATTGATTTTTTGTATTGATAATTAACGATTTCCTAAAAGAGAGTGCATATTATAATTCGCTGCTGATGGCGACTGTGCAATTTGTATTTGACTGCTGTTCCCAAAATCATTCACGAACTCTATGAGACATTTTGAGGTTTTGGAGATAATCCAAGGAATTTCAAGCTCTATAGAGAAGCACATTTGTGTAGTTACGAGGTCAACACATAGTTGAATGCAAGGCCGCGTAGAGAGAACGGAGCTAATCTCGACCTCTCCCCTCTTTTCTACTCCCGTCTTATCGAAAAACCAACTCCAAGAGATGCCTTCTAAGATTTTGGAAGCCTTATCACTTGTTTTTTTTTCATATCTACCATAATTTCGATTTTTTTAATCTTTGATTTTAAGTCCCAAATTAAACTCCATACTAGTTGATCGGAGCTGTATAAATATTCCCCATACTTTGATTATCGAAATGTTTATTTAACTGGAATTCATTTGACCAAATAATAATTTTTCCTAGTTTATATTTTTCAGAATGATACAAATAATATATATAATATATATAATTCAGACAATACAATATAACGTAGGATGAATAAATATATTAATTTCTTTCTAATTTCAACGATGATAAACAAAAAGGCAAAAAAATATGAGCAATGTAATTGTAAGTACCGCAATTATTATCCTCCAAAGTAAGCGGAGAGGCTTTTTCTAACCTGAATGAAAGACCTGAAATTTCATTTTTTTAAAACTAATTAATTAATATTACTGGCTTTATGTCCTCTATATTCAGTACTAAATAATATACAAACCAATTTATTATTTCTTTAAAACATGCCTTTTGCAAGTAAACTTTTCAAAATTTACTCCGTCCATTCAAGAGCTAGAATTGAAATTCCCATTTTTTTAAACTGCAAATTTACTTCACAACGATGTTAAAATTTGACACGGGATACGAGACTTATCCTCGAAATGTCAGATGTTGAATTAATTTTCTCGAAACATGATAGCTTTTTGTAAGAATGCTTTTTTTATATACACCATTTATTTATCATTTTAATTTATCCCAATATTATGCGCCATATGGCCTAAAATTTATATACATGAATCGTCATTTGTCACAATTCCTCCTTCACCGAATCGTCACAATCGGAAATGATTACAAAAATAGAAATTCGGGAAAATAAAAATGATGCCCAGTGGTAATTAGGAAAAATAAAAATGATGCTAAATGGTCGTTTGTAAAAATATTGAGTAGTACAAACAGTTTTTTCGTAGTTTTAAATACTCTTCTGTTTCTCAAACGCCCGTGCAGAAATTTCGATCTGACCCCGATCGGGGCCAGACCAGTCCAGATCGGGCCCCGATCGGGAATCCTGGTCGGGGTCAGATCGCGGATGAAACACGCGCCCAGTTCGGGGCCAGGTGATGACACCCGATCGAGAAACCCGAACGGTGCCCCATCGGTGCCCGATCGGTACAAGATCAGTTATATTATAATCCATTCGTGAAAATCACGAATGGAGATTTAATAAAGTAAACTCGAAACTATCGAATGGTCCTCTCCTTTCAAGGGCCACATTAATATTTTGAATTTCCAATTACTTTATTTTAATTTAAAATTAAAGTACGACATGCACGAAAAGAAGAGGCTTCAGACTATAAAATTTAATTATACTTTTGAGAAACGTAAGGTTATTGTAGATGGTATCAGTTTCCAGGAAAAGGTTAGTTTTTTATGAAAAAATGGATGATAATCAGAAATGTTTTAATTAGCAATTTTAATTTCTTGAAAAAAAATTTTGTCTATAAAACTTTTTGAAAAATTAGAAAAACATTTTTCGCAAAAATATTCCGTACAACTTCACATTTTCGAATGCTTCTAAAGAAATTCAGCGGAAAATAACCTGTGATTCACGATTTATTAACATTTTACTGTAAAGAAGTTCAATTTGCTGTCAATGGCATTACTTCTTAAGGAATTCGAGAAGGTGGTTGCAGATAATATTTTCGCCGAAAAATTAAGCTATCATTTATTCTATCGTTTTATTTTTTCCAGTCTGTTAATAAGCGATATATACCAAACAACTTTTAAACAAAAATGAAAAGGTTTGAATTAAATATTTCTGGTTATTTTAAATATTATTTACACAATATGCATTTAATTAATTTTTATTTTTAATTATTAATTTCGATCTAATGGACATTTTTATTAGTTGAAATGTCATTGTTTATAATAAAAAAGAAAAATACCTTTGTTTAAAATTTTAAACTTCGCGCGAAACCAATTGGATGCCGAATGCGACGCATGCGCAGTTAAGTAATTAGCTCTTGTTCGAATCCCTACATAATTGGCATTTTGCATTTTGATTGTACTACTTGATTCTGAAATTCATGTTATGAAAATTTGTCCTTAATGTATGTCTGTAATGAATTTATTATTAATACAGAATCGATTGTACCACATATTTTATTCTCATAATCTAAAAACATTACAATTTTGTGCATACTGCAATCCATTTCTTGTCAATAGATTTGATCATTCTAACTCTACATTAATTTGAAAAACCTTGAGTTCTTAAATAATAATTAAAAACAAAGAACTTGATAAATTTCATCATATAATAATATTTGACTCATCTAATAGTAAATATACTAATTTTTCCTAAAACAATTTAATTAATTATTAGTGTATTTGATGTTACGTTTCAATAAGCCGGCAGAGTGTAATTACTTACTCTCATCTTCCTCGCGCAGGTTTCGAGGTATACTGGCTGGTGTTTGGTGCCTCCGAACACGTGGCTTACTCGCATTATGCATTTTTAATCATTGATAGAATATTATAAACGAGTAGTATGTATACAAATTTCACTGCCCAATCAGAAAATATCAAACAGCGCTAGTTCTACGAGCGCATAGAGATGGCGTTTCAGTAGGAAATCGGCCTGGCCCGGTCGGACCCAGGTACGGGCCACAGAGTTCTACCGATCAGGGCCAGATCGGTATTAAGTTTGAAATCGGGTGATTTCTGCACGGGTACAAATAGATTAATAGTATTCATAGAACTTTAGGAGAGGTTTTCTTCAATCTGTACCTATAACATTTGCTGTTATATATAAATATGAAAATTGTCAATGTGCCTATTTTTTATTTTGTTGAATTTATATTGTCTTTAATGTTTTTCTAAATAACGATTCATAATAATTTTTATATTTCCGAATTACTATTTTACATAGTTTTTATTATGGCTGATTCTAAACATCCAGCCAGTGCCCAGACGGAAAAATGATACATAGTTTATATATAGTGTGAAGTATTATATATAATATTATTTTGTTTTATACAAAAACATGTAGAAAACAATTGAATATTTTATATAATACTTCACACTATATATAAACTATACGTATCATTTTCGCCTGAATGCGTACGTTTGTGTGTGCTTATGATACGTTTGAGTCTTAACCTACGGACCAAATGGCAATTTGACATTATTTTTATATTACCGAAATACTACTTGACGCATAATTTTTATTTTCCATAATTGCTACTTTGTTGTGCATTAATGTAATTTCCATTTGCTATATACAATATCTGTGTTATAATTTGATTGAGAGTGATTTTTTTTTATATATTGAAGGAAAATAATTTTTGTATCCAAATGCGCACACTCTCCTAAGTGGTACCTTTCTAATCAACAAATTTTTAGAAAAATCTACGTCAAATATCATTTAAAGGAGCCCTGCATGAACTTTGTCTTTTTATTGATTTTTTATTATTTTCATTTTTTAGAGTCTTGGAAATGCATATATTAAATTTTTATACTACTATCGTCAGATATTATCTATATGAATAGCACGAGCGATACACATAGTTACTCTTAACTTTGAAACGCATTTACTCCTTCAAAAAAGAATTTAAACACTTTTTTCAAAAAGAGTTGGAAAACTTAATTAGAAGTTTCGCATCAAATTACCACTGATAAAGATATTTTTTAACTTTTAAAGAGAATATACCACGTGAAAAAACTGAAAATAATTCAAGAATTTCTCGAATTTTGAACCTCGACTTTAACTTACAGTATGACCTAGTCTTTGAAGTCTTATCTTTAATCAAGCCAATGAAGCTTGAAAAATCTTAATGGGTTCCCGAGATATGACTAAAAATGAACAAGTTTGTAATATCTCGGAAACATATTAAGATTTTTTTAGTTTTATTGACTTTAATTAAAAGATAAGACTTCAAAGACTGTATAGTATGTGTTTCAGATTTTTGAGACGATTTTCAAAGTTTATGACGTGAGTTGAAATCCAGGTGTAGAATTCAAGAAATTATTGCATTTTTTAAGCTTCTCACGTAGTATATTCTCTTCAAAAAGTAAAAAGTATATCTGTGAGGGCTCAATTGATGCCCAATTTAATAAACTTCTGAATATATTTTTTTTTATTTTCTCGTTAGTACGCATTTTTTATAATATAATGATCAAATTTGAATTTTACCAATCTTACATACTTTTTCTATTTTCGATTGGTACAATTGAAATGTTGTCTTTATTTTATTCAGTGCCATCTGTACGAACCAGAATTTCGGCTCTCAGGAATGAAATTAATGTAATCGACACATGCCACATTGTGGCAGCTAATGACTATGGAAAGAATAAATTATGGCAAATATTAATTTAAGAAAATGAAATGTATGATATATTATGATGTTTCGTACAAATAAAATTTGCTATAAATGTTAATTCGAAAAAATAAAAATTCGACAAATTGATAATTTGAATAACCAAAAATTAGAATTATTGTTCTGCGGTGATATCAATTTTGTTTAAATAAACATTAGGCAAAATAAACTTTTGAGAATATTGAAATATCTCTATCGCCATTTATATGAAGTGCCGTATTCTATGTAATATTGCTATTTATGTTAAGAATAATGGGCATAAATCGTACAAAGATTACCTACGAATTTCACGTACTTTTCAATAAGACTAAACAAAATATCTCTTTCTGAAATTTTGGTGGGGCGCCGGTCAGGCCCCGATCGGGAAAAATGTGACCCCTTACATTTTTATTTCTATAATCAGTAAAATTTAAAAAGTTTTTTTAATGATATTTTTTCAGGCTCTGTGTTTTACAAAACTTCAATTTTTTAATATTCTACATTATTGAACAGTTTTTATTCCTTGAATTTATCGTTAAGAGTTTGTATTTAGGAAAAAAAATATTAGGTTTTAAAAAAACAATGTTCAAATATAGACCTATTACACACACACACACACATTTATAAAAAAGTTCAAATATACATTCTTTTAAATCTTTTTAATATTCTTTTGGAATGTCTTGTGTTTGAATAACGCACATTGGGCACGAGGGAAGAGATTTTAAAACTAAGGTTATGTTCGAGAAAATATTAAAAGCATTTAATCTATGATATTACTAATCCGGAAATTCATATATCTTGTATAAAGTAATGTTTTCAAGTAAGGTGAATGCAGAGGAAGCTGACGTACGATTTTAGGAATGGAAATTATTTTGATGTATTTTGAGAGGAACAAATGAATAAGTCGGACGTCCCTAATCTCAAAAATCACTAATTTCACAATGTATGACATTCAACTTTGACAATATAAATATCTAAAGAATATTTTAAAAATATTCCAAAAACAGGTAAAAATTATTAGATCTTTTGAAAATATATATTGTTGTTATAATTTTAATCATTTTCTTATATAATTTAAGTCGAACTGCTAAACACTTTGCAGTATTTCTGTAATTTTTCATATTTATCGTATATTTTCTCGAAAACTGTTAGTCTGAGGGTATAAACATAATCAACATAAAATGTTTTCTATTGAAAGATCTACAACTTTTATTTAGAACTTTTTTGCAAATTTTTATTATTGACTGAAATAAACGGAAAAACATGAAATTTTTATAGTTTTTTGGGGTTTTAACGTTAAAAATCAAATTTGCGGGAATTTTCATTATCATATTCGTGATCAGCCTGTCAAAATACATAAGTATACGAAGTTTCAAATTAATCGGAGGTAAGCACTTTTCGGAAGTTTATCCTCGTCTTTATTATTATTACACCATTAAGCCATTTCTCTTTCGGGGTAGGCGTGACTTACTCGGTAGGGGAAAGGAGTAGTGTGTGGAAGGGATTGAGAATTTTCAGATTGATCCAGAATTCTCGTCTTATTTAAGTAAATAACACGTTCGTTCCGCAACACTGCTCCGACCCAAGTTGCTGATCAATCTCTCTAGCAATCACCCCAAGCGAAGAATCTCACGAAGTCGTTATGTAATATTCCCCGCCAATAACCTTCTTACCTTCGTTTATGCGTGTATCTAATTCCTCATCTATCTGCCCGTCCGTATTAAATAAGCTACCAAGGTATACAAACTTATCAACTTGTTCAATTCTCTCATCATTTAATAAAATATTGCATAATGTTTTCTCACTCCTTCCTTCGAATACCATAATTTTTGTTTTGTTTGCGTTAATTTTGAGGTCCATGCTCTTCATGCTTGCATCTAGTTTATTCAACATTCTTTGTAAGTCTTCGATAGACTGCCATAACATACTTTCTTCAAATTGTAAATTATTACAGATATTTCAACTAACTACCCACAATTTAAGTCACTTCATTATCTTCATTAGAACTAAAGGTAGTGCGCTCGCATATTTATTCACAAAAAACGAGCTTCAGAGTTCACTGTTTTTAAAAGCTATCAAATTTCCTTACTTTTCATCAGATTTTCAGATCTGTAAGCTACAAATAATTTTTTGGAATATTACTTTTCGGCTCATTAACGTACAACATTTGCACCCTTAAAATGAGAACTTTTTCATTAACCTACCATTTTTTCTTAACATACTTATTCAACGTCAAAGCCAGAGGACTCGAATTTTCTCGCCGATAGTAAATGTGGGACTGGACTCTATTAGAATCTGTTGAAACATTTTAAACCTTTCAAAAAATTTTAAAATACCTTTAACTATTCTGAAAACTCATACAACCCTATAAATTTCTCTAAAGCATTATAAAATCCCGTGATTGTCCATAGAAATTCTCTGAAATTCTTTTTAAAAAACGTGATATCTTGAGAAATCCCTTGAAATATTTTGAGATACTTTGACAATTTCTAAAATGTCCCAAGCATAGTGAGGGCTGCATTCACACGAGTTGCAATAGTTATGTTGCATTCCTAGTAATGCATATTATTTTTCATAGTACCTCTATAGAAACTTTGAGTTTCGACACCGGTAGAGTGGGTTGAAATAGCGTGTTTTCATCCTTAGGGTTGAAACATTTTGTTCCAATTTTGGGGTACACAGGCAGTTAGGTAGAAAGGTAGGGTCTACATGGGCGATTTCCATTTGATCGCGGCCTGCCTGCTCGTCTTACCCTCTCCACTTGACTTCTCCTCACTTCCCTGACCGAGCGAGATCGCTTTGCCAGCGGGGGGGGGGGGGGGGGGGGGGGGGGGGGGGGCTTTGTTCTAATGAGGCGTAAAATGCTGAACATACAAATGTTATGGTTTTGCAATCAGCAAATTAAAAATATTATATTCGGAATCTATGTTTTTTTGCGATTCCAACGATACACAGAAAGAACTGAAGTTTCCTTTGAAACCCGTTTTTGGTTCCAAAGGAGATGTAACAAAAATGAACCCTACTTGCTGAAAAGGAACCCAAAACGATAAATGAGCTCTAAGTGATACCACACTTTGGGATCGAAAGTATCTCAAATGTAATTGAGCCTATTTCTAAAGAACTTATTTTTCGCTTTGCCCACTTCGACATTATGATTAACTAATAACACAATATTTACCTTAAATCACACATTCAATCGAACTCTGGTGGACATAAATTAATGAAGATAATTAAATGACAAAATAATAACGTAATTAAATTTGATACAATGACTTGATAAATATCATTTGCAGGTTATATAGCAAATTTGTAAATATAAAGGCTTATTCATATGAGTGCTCCCAATCTTGGCAACTTTTTGAACTGCGTTTGCGCAAAGATATTATAAACGTAGATGCGGTACGGGGCGTCGGAGTGGGGAATTATATATATAGGAAATCACATTTTCTGCCCTATCGAGGTTCTGCCCTCATCGTACTACGGAGTCGAATTCTTGTTTTCTCATTCTTCGTAAAATATGACGGTAAAGCAGTAGAAAGATTTTTTGAGGTTAGAAAAGTTTGACATGTATGTATCGTTGAATTT
>NC_046658.1:64149715-64151742 GCF_010883055.1 Belonocnema kinseyi | reverse complement strand
TTTAATCGCGAGTTTCCATTTGTTTAACTTCTAAGACTTTCCAAATGAAACAGTTTAATTTTTAACGTTAAAATTGGAATATTCTTCAATTTTAAACAAATTGCGAATAGTGTTGTGAAATTAATTATGATTCACTTGTGAATCCTTGGTGTCCACTTCAATTAAAAAAAGAATCATACTTTATATTCGCATTTGATAAACTAAAAACGATTTCTATCTAAATTTATAAATTTGAAACGCTTCTAATTTTTAATTTTCCAGGTCTTCAAAACTGCATTATAAAATTCGAAATTGAAAGATTTTCGAATTACGTACTGTAAACTGAATGATATAATAGGAAAAAAGCAATTGAAGGAATTAAAAAAAAACTGTTCAAACCAAACTTGGACCAATTTCTTTTCTAAAAATTCATAAATTTCCCTGTCAAAAAATTAATTCACTGCCATTTGCCTATTTTTCCCAGCCTCACAAAATCCCCGTCAATTCCCGTTCAAGCTCCAACCTGTTTCAAATAAAAATTTATAAGAATATTTTACTTATTTTTCACATTAGTAATTTATAGCGTTTTTATTATATATTGCACAATTTAAACCTCTGAACTTTTTTTCAAGTTGTTTAAAAACTGTTTTTTAAATACTCTCTGTGTATAAGAAACAATTTTTTTCCACCTAATAACTATTTTGGAGTAGAAAGAAGTGAAAAGAAACACAATTATAAAATCTGATTTTTTGTTTGTGATTTCGTAATAAAGGAAACAGCTATTTATAAAATAATTTATAAAATGGGCTTATAATTTTTGCCCAAAGAAGATAATTTCCAAATAGTTTAAGCTGTACTACTGGACCTTGCTTTCAACCGGACACGTATTTATTTTTTATATTTACCTTCCCAAGGATGAGTTTTGTGAAAATTGAAAACCTAAACTTTACCAGAAAATGTGTTTGCATTTGAAGTTTAGCTTTGAATCTTAAAGAGAAATTGTAATTTCGTGCTTATCCAATTTGAAATTTAAATTTTTTTCAGTTCATAATAATTTTGTTATTGCATTTATATTTTGACACAATCTAAATTAAATCTTGTCATTTGGACAATCTTTGTTAAATTAACACCAAAATATTGACAAATATATTTTTTATGAATTAAAAAATTGAGAAATAACAAAGGGCAAAATAAAGAAAACAAACATGCATTAAAGGGATTGCGAGGTTGCTTTATTTATCTTCTTTCCTTACTTATTTTTTTGGCACGTAAAGTTTAACTTTTTATTTATATGACATTTTATAATTGTCTGGTTTCATTCGAACATTATCCAATTCGTGAATTTGTTTTCATTTACTCCTTATTATGTATTCTCCTTATGTGTGCTTATCGAATATCTCGAAGAAAATGTTCAGATTTCCGAAATGTTGCGACATTAGTAACATTAATAACACAGAAAATTGTTAATAGTATTTTAGATTAATAACACATTCATTAGCTGTTTTTAAAGTAAACAACGTTTATCTATTTATTTTTTTCATTGCTTCTGTCGTTTGTCCAAACATTTATATCTGATATTTTTAATGTTGTTTTTTTTTTACGAATAAAACAAAAACTACCCTTCGTATCAAAAAGTAATTGATAAAAAACTTTTGGATCATTTTAAGGTGCACAATTTTTTATTTCTCTTCTTTTCTCCGCATCTTGCACAGTTTGATCACTAAATTAAATTTATGATTTTTCATTACTTTTGGTTCTATCAAAATTTGAATGTTCGATTATTCAAAACAATCTGAAAAGTTGTTATGATAATCTTGTAGGGCTCTCAAAAAGCAACGTTTTTCTTCTCTCGAGTTTTTTTTCAAGTCTCGCGCTGGTTAGTTTACAATTTTGATTTTGGTATTTTTTTTAATTTGTTGAAAACGCTATAATTCTGGTAATATTCCTTTTATCAAAAGAAGTCGATGAGGTGAATTGTTCGGATTTCCAATTATTACGAATACCCGTACATGGAATTTTTAAATCTTGAAAAAAATTGTCTCAGAAAT
>NC_046658.1:64143211-64149615 GCF_010883055.1 Belonocnema kinseyi | reverse complement strand
GTCCAAGCTAAGTTTACCATCAGTGCGCCTCGAAGGTGTGCCGAGAGTTGCTTACAGCGCTCCAAGTGGCTCTTGGCAAACTATATGGGTTGGTGCTATTTATGGGGAGCGGTGGGTAGAGGAGAAGTGACTTTTTTCGCCGGATGCGCCGTCTATATTTATGGCGGGTAACTAAGCTCGCACGTTTATAATATCTTTGGTTTGCGTCGCGCCGGCAAAACTATTGGTTACTGTTGGCGCGCTCATTTTGAATAGGGTCGATATTCCAATGTGGTATTTATGATAAATAATGATTATAAAATGCATGAATAGTAATTTCGTAATCCTAAAATAAGATTTTGAAGTCACAGATAAAAATTTAATTCGATTTCAATCAAAAAGACGTTATGAATTCCGTGTTCAGAGAAAGAAATAATTATTTTTAAGCACAATGATTAATCTTGTCACGGTTGAGTTTCTAATTTTTATTGTCTTCATTCACAAAAATTTCACCGAATATAAAATCCATAATGTTACTAAAAATAAAGGTCTGTCATATTTCCGCCTACACCGTTGACACATATAGCGTGATTCTCAAAACGATCAAACACTAAGCGCCCAAGATTTTAACTTTACTAATTAATCACTTCGTTAAAGGCAGAAATGGTACCCAAAGTAACATTAGTAACTAGTGCGCACATACCGATAATAACATTCTATCCTTCGCAACAGGGTTGAACGCTAAGCGCTCCAGATCAACGAATAAAACCAATCCTAGTAACTTTAGCAACATGAGTGATATCACTATAAGAATCACGCATCAGAAAGTAGTCAGTAATATGTTTAGCCAAACCAATCATTCATTCTGAAGTCGTTCGCTTTTTTCTTTAAAAAGTGATAGTCGTTCATCATGCAGCATTCACTCATTATTTCCATCGACGACGGTATGTTTGTCTGTCATTTCTTTTGTGAAAGGCCTTGGAAAAAGTGATTTCTTAGTCAAGTTTAAATCTTCTGCGCTTAGCGTTTGCCCGTTCTGAGAAGCGCGCTATATGAGTCAACGGTGTTGACCTATATTCTCATTGGTTTGGCTAAACATGTTACTGACCACTTCTTGATGAGTTTTTCGTATACAGACATCGCTTGTGTCGCTAAAGCTACTAGGATTGGTTCTATTCGCTGATTATGGGCGCTTAGCGTTCGTCCCTCTGGCGAAGGGTACACTGTTATTATCGATGTGCGCACTAGTTACTAATGTTACTTTGGATACCATTTCTGTCTTTAAAAAAGTAATTACTTAGTCAAGTTCAAATCTTGGGCGCTTAACGTTTTATCGTTTCGAGAAGCGCGCAATATAACTCTTTGGTTTGGCTAAACATATTACTGACTACTTTCTGATGCGTGATTCTTATAGTGACATCGCTTTTGTCGCTAAAGTTACTATAATTGGTTTTATTCGCTGATCTTGAGCGCTTAGCGTTCAACCCTCTTGCGAAGGGTAGAATGTTATTATCGGTATGTGCGCACTAGTTACTAATGTTACTTTAGGTACTATTTCTGCCTTTAAAGAAGTGATTAATTAGTCAAGTTAAAATCTTGGGCGCTTAGTGTTTGATCGTTTTGAGAAGTGCGCTATATGAGTCAACGGTGTAGGCGAAAATATGACACACCACGATCTGAACCGTGATTTCTATATTGACATCGCTTTTGTAACAAAATCTGTTGTAATTCGTTTTATTCACTGATCTTGAGCGCTTAGCGCCGCATAGCGCTAAAACTGTCCATTGTTTTAAATTTTTTTAACGGATATTTCATCCGGCACTTATAACCTTAAAAATTACAAAGTTTCAGCTAAATCCACCAAAAGCCATTTTCCCCGACATTTAGTGCGGGGTCCTTTAAAATGTTGTTTTTTTCTAAAGTCAAAATAAAAAAAGTTTATTACAAATATAACATTTGAATATTCATATAATTTAAAATGCGCGCGCTTGAAGTAACAAAACGTGTTGCTGGCTCGACGCAAGTGCAATTAATAAGTTTCCAAAATTGGGAGCACTGATTCATATGCAAGAAAGTTTTCGTCGTAAGTCATTGGTCGATAAACTAATTTTTTATGCTCAAGTTTATCAATAAGTCATTATCAATAATATTCAATTATCAAAAAGGGAATCTTGCATTAATCATTTTTAATTTCTTTCTGTATTTCAAGAAAATACCCTAAGTACATTTTCAACTTTATAAAGTAAGGGCACCTTTTTACGGAGGTCGAATTTGAGTAAACTGATGAATTAATTTGAAACATCGAGTTCGTTTCTAGGTTCTCAGCCAATCAAATTGGCCATAAATCAACAAGAAAGTACAGATATATTGTTAGGAGTGACGTAGGTTTGTTGCAAAAACGAATATAGGAATGAATATTTCTGAAGCCTCTCTACTTTTATTTAATTTAAAATAAATAGAGGTCATTGTAATATTTTAAAATATTAATAACGGCTAATTGGCTGAGCTGATCTTAATAGTGCTTGGTGAAGAATATGCTGCTAAAAGATTCACTTAATAATAATTAATTACAAAAGTTCATTAATTGTACATCAAAGATTTTGGAATAAAATTATGTGAATAATTTTCCAGATTTTTCATAAGTTTTAAGAGTAGGTTAAAATAGGTTAGGTGAGTAATAAATTTTCACTTACAATCAATAAAATTGCATTACATTTCCAATTATTAATTGACCAATAATTTTAAATCATGGCAATTTAAGGATGTTGTAGACTTAAGCCAATTTTGTATAAAAATTTCGAAAATAACCCAATGGGCACAAAGTTTGGCGACGTCTTCACGACATCGTTACGATATCTTCACGACAACTTTACGACATCCTGTGTCCATGCCGACATAGGATGTCGTAACGATGTCGTAAAGCCGTCGCCAAATTTTTTGCTCACTGGAAAGTGAACCTTAACAAGTAAGAAGAAAATGGATAAATATTAATATTGTTTTTGTTTGATTTATCGACATATTCTGTAAATCGCTAACTTACCAACCCGACTTTGCGAGCGGTTGGATTGTGAATGGGTCTCGATGCTGTTCTTTTCAAGTGCGCTCTAAACGAACCCATTTCGGGTCTCTCCAGATATCTATTGGAGCTCAAGTTCCAAATGACACCAACTTTCATTTCAGTCCCAACATGATAAAACCCTTAGTTTTTTCTGTGTATGTAACTTGCAATAAAAATATTCAAATTAGAATAAGTTATGGCAGGTTTTAAGTTTATGTTTTGACTCTGACTTGATATCATTATGGAATTTTCCGTAGAATAGTTGAAAATGCATCAGTTTATTTGGTAGAAAATTCGCCTATTGACAATTCAATAGAATATATGAATTTTTACCCATTTGGCTAGAAGAATATTATACTTGAAAAGATATTTTTTCTACCGAAAATGGAATAGTGGAATTTTTCAGATTAAAAAATTAGTTTTCAACAAAATAATTCATTTTTGCCAAAGTATTTCGACTATTAAATTGTAAAATTCGTTTACTGATTAATTTTCCAGTGTACTTCTCAGAGTGGTTAAATTTTGATTCAGAACATTTTTTCATAGAGTGCCTATTTTTCGAGATATTTGAAAGTTTTAAGTTAAAAAAATCACCCTGTATATATGTATAATGAAATTCATGTAAAGTATTAATAATATTGATATTAAATAGCTCCTAATATAGAATATATTGAATATAAAGATCATCCTCTAATTATTATTATATAAACAGTTAATCTTTAAAAATATAAAAATAGTAAATTAAAATAATTAGGTATAATTTATTATGTTGTATTTAATATAATAATATTGTAATACTATTCCATTGTCGGTTGAAAATATATCTTTCCATGTATAAAATTCTTCTAGGCAATTGGGTGAAAATTCATATATTCTATTAAATTGTCAACAGACGAATTTTCTCCCAAATAAACTGATTCATATTCAACTATTTCACGGAAAACTCCATAATGCTATCTAGCCAGGGTTAAAACATAAACTAAAATCTACCGTAACTTATTCTAATTTCAATATTTTGATTCAAGTTACATATCGTTGGAATCGCAAAAAAACATAGATTCCGAATATAATATTTTTAATTTGCTGATTGCAAAACTATAACATTTGTATGTTTAGCATATTATGCTTCATTAGAACAAGGGGCCCCCCGCTGGCAAAGCGATCTCCCTCAGTCAGGGACATGAGGAGAAGTCGAGTGGAGAGGGTAAGACGAGTAGGTAGGCCGCGATCAAATGGACACTGCCCTTCTACAGGTACCTGAACTCGAGTTTTCAATAGATTTGTTATGATAAATAATATTCATTACTAGGAATGTAACATACTATTCCATAGCAAATTTAATGGAAATTTGAGTTCTGGTAGCTGTAGACCCTACCTTTCTACCTACTTTCCTACCTACCTATCTACGTACCTGTGTACCCCAGAGCTGAAACAAAATGTTTCAACACGAGGGATGCAAGCACCGTTATTCAACCCGCTCTGCAAGTACCAAAACTCGACGTTTGAATAGAGGCGGCATGAAAAATCTGTTAAACCCACTTTAAACCTGGCGAAGTTTTGTAATATCCTGTAAAACATTTTAACATCCATTGAACTTTTACAAAATTGTTCAAATCCCTCTGAATTCCCTGAAGTCTTCTAAAATTAGTTTACTGTATCAGAGTGATTTTAAATTTTTGACCTTGAATCACTTGAAATACTTAGAAAATCTACGAAATCCGTGGAAATGATTTAAACTTATTTATACAATCCTTTGGAAGTGCTACTAAATGTTTTAAAATATTACGAAACACATTTAAAATTTCGGAAATCTTTAAAAATATTTTTCTATTCCTAAAAATTATTTTCAATCACTTCAAATCTTTTGAAATTCCTTCAAATCGTGTAAAATTCTGTCTAATCACTTAAAATGGTGTAAAACCCTTAAAATCATTTGAAATTTCTTGCAATCGCATACAATTTGTTGAAACCACTCAACATATTTTTAAACACTTTGGAAACGTTGAAAATTTTGTAAACTTAGAAAACCCATAGGAATCTGCTCAAATCTTTAGTAATTTTAGAACTCTTAATACCTGGTAAACAAGCATAATCCGAAGTATCAACAACTTGGGTAATAAAGAATAAATAATTTGAATTAGTAATAATGATTGGGGTGGCCCAAAATTAAGGCGTCACGGTAATTAACTTCTTATGGAGTTTAACATAGAAAAATGTCAATTTTTCTTCATGCTCATATCTAACATATAAATTATTTAAAGTATCTAATGAAATTTTGGAAACGCCTCATTCAGTAATAAAGAAAGTGCTTTAAAATATATATATACAAAATAATTATTAATAGGATTATTTTTGAAGCTCAAACATAGCTGTTTTTGCTTAAAATCATGATTTTTATAAGCTTGTTTCAGGCCTTAAATAGTGTTTTTTATCGACTAAGGTAGCCTATAAATTACATATTTTGCGGTGGGCGTACTGCCTCGGCTCATCCATTAATGGCATTATACTCTATCTTCTATCAGTCCTCTATATATACCTTCAAAATCTCGAAATATGTATCCCAATTTTAGATACAGTAAATATGAATTTCGTATTTGAAATTATTATAAATAGAATCTTCATATAAGCTAATTTACTTTCTAATTAATATTATTTAAACAAATAATTATTCTCAATTAATTAAACATTTAAAATTATGCAGCGTAAAAAATTGTGTAACTAATAAATTGTTTCACCGTTAACAGTATTTACTAACAATCAGAATTTTGCAAAAATTGTTTAAATAAATAATTATTTTTAATTACTTAAATATTTAAAGTTTAAATAATTAAACATTTTTTAACTAATAAACTATTTTTATCGATAAAAATATTTCCTAACAATTAATTTTTTATAACAATTATTTAAACATTTAAAGTTTAAATCATTAAATATTTTTAAACTAATAAACTGTTTTTATCGATAAAAATATTTGCTAACAATTTATTTGTTATAAAAATCATTTAAACAAATAATTATTGTTAATTATTTAAACATCTGAAATGTAGAGCATCACCAGTAGAAAGACTGATCAAATTTTGTTATCGATAAAAATGTTTAATAAAAATTACATTTCTATAAAAATTGTTTAAACAAATAATTAATTTCAATTATTTAAACTTATGAAAGTCTTTGAGTGCTGAAAAAGAGTCTGGAAATTTTTTTTGCCATTTCTTTCTAAAGTTTTTATAATTATTGTAGTACTTTCCTGCCTATTTTATAAATTATAGAAGTAAACTTTGGGAAGTCCTGAAAGAGTATGGAGTCAATGGATGGATCCTACAAGCTATAAAAACAATATATACAGGTAGCAAAGCGAGTGTAAGAG
>NC_046658.1:64131178-64143111 GCF_010883055.1 Belonocnema kinseyi | reverse complement strand
CCGAAAACGCACTTTTCTGAAGGATTAAAAAAACTTGAAAAGCGATTGACCAAGTGTATAGAGCTCCAAGGAGATTATGTTGAAAAATTTAAAAAAATTTACTCATAAAAAATTGTTTTTATACTTCATTCTAAGGACTTATTGAACTACCCTCGTATTTATGGACAAGTGTTTAAGAATGGCTCTCTTCGACGAAGAGGGTGTGGATCTCGAAACAGTAAGGGTACTTGGGTTAGCGTTCGCAGATGATAAGGTTGTTATAGCAGAGTCTATCGAAGACCTACAAAGAATGTTGAATAAACTAGATGCAAGCATAAAGAGCATGGGCCTCAAAATTAACGCAAATAAAACAAAAACTATGGTGTTCGAAGGAAAGAGTGAGAAAGCACTATGCAATATTTTATTAAATGACGAGAGAATTGAACAAGTTGATAACTTCGTATACCTTGGTAGCTTATTTACTAGGGACGGGAAGATAGATGTGGAATTAGATAGACGAATAAATGAAGGTAAGAAGGTTATTGGTAGAGCAGGTCCCCTTATCAGAAGTAAAAATATATCAAATAAAGCTAAAATGGCAGTACATAATTCTATATTTTAACCGACTGTATTATACGGTAGCGAGACATGGACTTATCAAGAAAAAGATAAGAGTAGAATTAACGCAATTGACATGAGATTCATGCGCATAAAATGCGGCAAAACCCTGATGGGCAAAGTAAGTAACGAGATAATTCTAAAAGAATGTGGTGCAGAAGAGACACTAGTAGACACATGGGAAAGAAATCGGTTAAGATGGTTCGGACATGTTGAGAGAATGCCAAATGAACGACTAACGAAACAAGTGTATGAAGGTAAAGTAAATGGCAGCGTGCCCAGAGGTAGACCGCGAAAAGAATGGTTAGAATGTGTGAATGAGACCCTAGTTAGAAGAGACATAAGAAGTCACAAAAACACGAGAGCCTGCATGAAAAAATGCATGGACATAAAAGAAGCTAGAGAAGTATGCCAGGACAGGAAAGTATGGCGGCAGATAGTTAATAAAAAGATTGTCAGTAGAGTGAATGACGCCTGAAACAAAGACCTTGGCTATTAATGGACCCAAGTGGGGAACCTTACGTAACGACTTCGTGAGGTTCTTCGCTTGGGGTGATTGCTAGAGAGATTGATCAGCAACCTGGGTCGGAGCAGTGTTGCGGAACGAACGTGTTATTTACTTAAATATCACGAGAATTCTGGATCAATCTGAAAAATCTCTATCCCTTCCACACACTACTCCTTTCCCCTACCGAGTGAGTCACGCCTACCCCGAAAGGGAAATGGCTTAATGGTGTAATAATAATAATAATAATAATTGATAGGAATTGACTAATTGATAGTTACGTTTAGTGATTTGATAAGTACGGAAAACCTATTATACATGTTACTTTTTTACTATCACATATCAATGATTACTTTACTATATGGAAAAAAATAATTTTTAGAGGTAACCAGTATTTTTTACACAATATTACAATGCATTTTTCCTCATAATAGCACAAAAATTAATAAAATGTTGTGTTATAAAATTGGAATTACTCTAGAATTAATTAACATTTTTCAAATTTCTTCATCTTATTTTAAGGTTAAAGCTGTTTAGTATTTTGCTTGATTGGTTAGATATTCACCACTTAATGAAAAACAATTAAAGTTGATAATATTTTTTAAGATTATTCACATTTACCCTTTAACTCGGGCTTATTAGACGTTCAATTTTATACCCTTTTGCGGAATCATGAGGAAGAAATTTACATGCTAAAATTATAAAACTTGAAGCACTTTAGCCACAGCTCAAAAAACAGGCCTGTATATTATTTTCACCGGTGATTTACAAGAATGTTTCTAGAAATTGTATTACAAGCAGTACAATGCTTTGAAATTTATTTGAGTTCAAATTTATATTACAATTTTTAAAGAAGTTCACCTAAAAATTTTTCAAGAGTTGATCTGGAAAGCCTGGAAAAGGGTTCTGGAATTTTAAAATCCAGATTCTGTAACAACCCTGTAAATGAAGCAGTTTCAAGTAATTTAAAAAGCTAATCAGGTTTTCAACAAGAATAAGTGCGAGATTTTCGCGACATTTCGTTTAATCACTTTTTTTTATATATAGACAAAAATTCCCGCCCTAGGTAATTTATATACCATTTTCTTCTTTCAGATAAAATAAATGTCAATTTTTTTAATGCAATCTGTTTCTGCACTCGAATGCCATATACAGTAATAATATGAAATAATATCATATTAAATTATAAACGTTTTCAGTGGATCAAGTTTGGTGATTTAGGAGTCTTCGGGTTGTGAGGCTGTGGGTAATACATTCGCCTGACAGTCTGCCGACGATATTAATATCACTCTCTTTGTGGCTAGACTAGGTTGAGATAATCAGATTGTGCAATGTAGAAATGGATAATAGGTGGATCGACCCACAGACAAGGATTGATACGTCGGTCGATGGGTAGCTACTATAGATAGGTCAGTTAGAAGGTTGAATGGATGTGCAGATTCCTAGGTCATTAAACAGATATAGATTAACGGGAAATTGAAAATAGGTTCTGTTCTCATGGTGCACGTTATTATTCTCTGAGATCAATATTTTATGTGAATCGATACATATCCGAAACGATTTAATTGGCTGACCCGAGACGGCCGCAACACATGGTACCACAATAAATGGAAAGCTTTGGGGAAACATTGCACTTTGCTATTTATTATTTATGAGCACCAAACAGCTGCACTATATTCTCAAATACCAGCACTTACAAACTCGCACGACACGTGTTCAAAACATTCGCACAATATCACTCCATTACGAAGTTTACACCATAGCAGCACAAATTGTTTATTTGCCATGCTATGTATTTAAACCGAGTCTAAAAGTCCGGACAGTCCGTACGTTTATGCACCTTTATAATTCGGTTGAGTCTAAGCGTACGGACATGGAAAGGGGAAGGGGCAGGAAAAGGGAGGGGGCGTGACTTATTTTCGGGCGTATAGACACAATCCATGCTCTCTTCCCTTTTCCAGCTGGGAATTTTCCAGGGAATAAGGGCCACTCCACCGTCCTTCCATGTCGACAGCACGTGTTTTAGGACCATGCTTGCCATGAATAGTTTCGTCAGAAGGGGAACGACTAAACACATCGCCCGCGGCGATTTAAAGGGAAAAATAATCCAGCGGCCCATTCCACCTTCTTGGTATTCTTGGCCCAAGCCTTCCTTCTCTCGGTCGCTTTGAGTTCACCGAAAACCTTGGAAGTGGACTTCCATGAAGTGATTCAGCGTTTGTTCTTTGTATTTGGCAAACTACCTATCATCGAAACTTACCAGCCCGAGGTGAGCTTCCGGATTTTTTGCCAGGATTTTGTAGAGCCTCGTTGTGTCCGAAATGTTCTTGGATTCCTCGCAGAAGTCCCTCTAATCTTCCTATTTATAAATTCTTATATTTTTATGGCGTTTTTTTTCGGAGCCGTATAGATGTCCCTGTCTGAAGGCAATTTAGTTATGTTTTCCCTACTGGGTTTTGCTTGTTTAAACATTATTTATTAAATCTTAAAAGCTTTGTGTACAAGGTGAGTTATATACAATAGAATCTATGATAAAGACATTTTTTTCACTAATTTCTCGACAAGAAATAAAACCCTATTCGTTTTTCTAAATAACAGGAACCGAAGACTTAAGATGCGTGCTTATGTTCGTGTGCACAACCTTACCCACTCCCAGCGAAATCGCGGTAAAAGTTCAGCCACAACCACCTCTCACGACCGTGAGATAGGTGGTTACAGTCTGTAACGGAATCAATGCGAAGATCCGGAAAAAGTTTCGTGCACCCTGAAAACACGGAGCGACCCAAGGACGACCGCCTTCTGCATTTCCCCGCAAGTATTTTAGCATATTGCTGACACGCAGGGATGCTTTTCAGGCTATTAACGAATAGAAGCTTGGCAACTCCAAGAGAGCCGATGATAAGGACGATTCGTTTAACAGAATATTCGGGGTACAATCGTTGCAACTCCCTTATAAGGTCTCTATACCTCTCTTTCAGTTCCTTCTCCTTGGCGACGATGTTTTTGTGAACTGGTGCCGAAAATTCTATAACGAATATGGTTCGCTTCTCGAAGTCAAGGAGAACCATATCAGGCCTCGAGTGTACAACAGAAACAATTGTCGAGAATGTCTTTACATTCTGGAACATATGGAACTTTTTCCATTATATGCGGCACTTCTCATTCTCGACAATTGACTCGATTTCCCTAGTAGCATTTAAAGGAGCGATATTAAGGTTAATATCGTGAGAGTGACAGAGATGGTAATTAAGCACTTTTAGTGCCGCATTATACCTTTGGATGTAGGTCTTTCCCGCATGAGTTGGACAACTAGATAGTATGTGAGCTAAATGCTCGGGATGTGCATGGCACGTCCATCAGCTATCATCAGGAATGTCTTGCTCAAAATGTGGCGACGGTATGTTAAGGCGGAAATTACACCTTCTTGGCATGCCAAAATGAAACCCTCCGTGTCAGACCGGGTGAGTTAAGAAAAGCAAAAGTTAGCTTACACGACATTGACTGATCCTCCACATTTATGTGGAAGATATCGTGCATCCTCTTATCGAGGAGCTTTTCACAAAGTTTTTCTCTTGTGCTTTCTTAATCCGGGTTTTCAGAAGTGACAAGTCGAGATAGATAAGATTTGATTCATTTTGCTCACTCCTAATACTGAAGTTAAGTCCGAGTGTTTCAGCAGCCTCATCGCTGCTTTGTACAGAAACGCTCCTTTGCCCACTTCTTCGTGCTTCCTGACCATTTTAAGAAGAGGGTCTCTTTGATTTGCGACTCTTTGTGCTGTACTCAGAATTATGCTATTGTGAAGACATTCAAGACTCAATATTTCGCGACCACCTTGACGGCGTGAGATGTAGAGTCGCGGAACAGAAGACTTAAGATGCATGCTTTTGTTCATGTGCGTAACGATTCTTGTCCCGATATCAAGGGATCTGAAGTCGTTCTTCGTCCATGGAACCACTTCAAATAAATAGAGTATTACCGAGACGGCAAGCATGTGCGTTGCAGATACTATGTTCTTCGCCGACAGTTCGGAAGACCAAATCTGCCGGATAAGACGTTTGTATCTGCTTCGGAGAGTATCCTTTATAGATGCCACATCCTGAATGCGGCTTTGTGACACGCCCAGGTATGTATAAGTCTCTTCAGCGCGAAGGTGTCGTATAGCGCTTCTATCGACGAACTCAGGGTCTTCATGGATGCCATTAGGTTTCCCTCACTTCAAATAAACCTTGGCGCATTTGTCTAACTCAAATTCCATTCCAATTTCCTTAGTATATCGTTCGACAATCCCTTGAGCTAGATGTAGTGGCTTTTTGTTTTTAGCATAGATCTTAAGATCGTTCATGTAAAATAAATGAGTGACCTTGTACTGTCGATCTGCAGGTTTGCGCAAAAGTACCCGTCGGAATGGCGAAGTGCTAGAGATAGTGGCAATAATGTAAGGCAAAAAAGGGGGTACATATATCACGATGTAAGGCTGCGATAGGTATTAGGTAAAAATATGTAAAATTATTGCTCAAAATAGATGTAGCATAAAGTATTGATGGTTTAATTATCATTTTATATAATATTAATTCGTTCTTAATACGAAGTGAATTACGTCGACCAATCAGGCTAGATAGTGCACCTACAGCGAGGTTATAGTCTTTTTGCGGCGTTTCTCCAGGTGGCTGTTCCGCCATTCAGCTCCTTTCCCATACATAATTGTACTAACAAGGAATGGGTCTCAAATCATGTAATCAGAGCCCTTCCCAGAAGATCCGCGGCGTGCTCTAACTCATATATGTTATAATATCTTGTGAGGAATTCCATAAGTCTGCCTTCGAGTTCCTCTTTATATGAGTCCCAAAGCGGATTCCTGGCGTTTCTCATTTTTGCAACCGCTGTTTTTCTCAAGGCTAACCGGAACAATGTATCTTTCAACCTACTATAGCCCACTATCCTGCTCCTCAGTTCGGGGCTCACGGGATCTGAGCGGGGAAACCACCGTGTAGTGTAGACTGTAGTGAATACTGTTCTCCCGTAGCTAACCCCGCCATGACGTTCACTTCAATAAGACTGCGTCGGACACTCGCTCACGTACGCACGTCTAGTTGTACCGCGCTCCTGATTGGTCCAGCCAAAATATCTTATAACTCAAAAACTAAAACTTCAACTGAATTTGGGAAAAGGAGTCACTTGAGTCTGGGACACTCTGTATGTGGAGTCACACTCTCGTGAGCCGCTAATCCTATCTATATAACCAGGGATTTTAGATTAGGGCAAGCCCTGTCTGACATTTATAGACTAATTTGGGGCGTTTCCGAACGCATCTGGTTCCATCATGGAACCCAGATATGCAGCCCAGGCTTATAACTAGAATTCAGCCCGTACCCTTTGGTCTGGTTCCCTGTCTGTTGAAATATACCTTTTAAGAATTGGTTCGTAGAGTGGGTTTCTGGAAGCTCAAGTGCCCCAAAATGGCTGAAGGATCTTCGAAAGTGCCGGGAATCAGTAAGGTCGCTTGGCGATATTCTTGGAGAAACTTCGTCACCTTGATCTCAAGTAAGTCCCGCGACCAACTGTCTGCGGCCTTAACTACGATGGCCCCCGACCTGATGAGGATGTCGTTGAATCTGATAGCGCGCCCCTCGCGAGGTAACGCGTCACTCTCTTCATCGATTTCCTCTATCAGCCTGTCCAGCTCCTTGCGAATTATACAGGGTTCAGGATAACCTGACGCGACAACTCTTACTAGGACGTTTTTTTTTAATTAATTTTTTACCCACAAATTTAACTATTCCAGTTAAAGACTCACTGTTTTAGTCGAAATTTTATCTCGTTGGTAAAACGATTAACTACTTTGTTTATAACTTATCTTTTTTTAATTGAACATTCAACTTTTTCGATGGAAGATGAACCAATTGGTTAAAAATGTAATTATTTTGCCGAAAATTCGTTTCTTTTATCAACTTTTATTCTATTAACTAAAAATTTAACTTTTCTATTTATGGTTTTAATTTTAATTTCTTCTGAGAAAAATTATTATTGGTTGAAATTGAACTTTTTGTTCAAAATTGATACTTTTGGGTGTTACAGAAAATTCATCTTTCGGGTTTAAAGCTCAACAATTTTGATAAACTGTTTTTTATTTCAAGACTAAAACAAATTTATTTGTTGAAATTTTTTCTTGTTGATTGGGATATTCAAATTCTGGGTTCAAAAGTAATTTTTTCAAGTTGAAGATTCATCATTTTAGATGTAAATTTTTTTTTTTTTGGTTTGAAATTAAATTCTTTTTAAATTAGCCTTTTTAGTATAAAATAAAGTTTGCAGACTGAAAATTCAACTGTCTTGTATAAAATTCGTGTTTTTGGTTGATAATTGCTGTTATTTCTTAAAAGTCGAGCTACTTAGTGAAAAATTAATTTTTGTTGGTTGCAGCTTCATCATTCGTCTTTAAACCTCATGTCTTTGATTGCAAATTTATCTTTTTTAGTTAAAAATTCAACTGTTTGTTTGAATATACATGTGTTTTGTTGGACATTCGCCTTTTTGGTCAAAAATTGAACTTATTTGTTGCAAACTCTTTTTTTTGGTAGGTTGAAACTTCAACTCTTTGGTTGAAAATTCAACTATTTTCTTGCAAATTTAAATATTTTGTCGAAAATTCAACTATTCGTTTGAGAATCTAACGATAATAGTTAAGATGATTATTTTTCGTTTAAATAATAACTACGATAAACATTTCAATATTTATCGTTCGGAATTCGTTTTATTCTTGTAAATTCGAGTTTTTGGTTAAACGAGTTCACGGTTTTTAGATAAAAGTTGTCACGGAAAATAAATATTTGGTCAGGGAAAATTTACGGAATTTTTAAAATGAAGTTCTTTGGCATCCTTGAAAGGATCAAAAAAATATAAACTTTAAATCTTATCTGTATGTCAAACACATTGCCTCCAAAATAGGTTGTTTAAAATACTAGAATGTTTAAAAAGTTAGTCGAAAGGGATTTTGTTGCTTAGCGAGGCATGGGAGACTTGGTTGTAAATGTATTGATCGATCAAGAATGTTGAACTACGAAGTTCCTCAAATCGCTCCAAATACTTATGTACTATGTGACTGCATACTAAGCTAAACTGACACGTTCCCTCGTCAATAATACATTCCCTTGAGTGACATACCGCGTTCATTTAATAACTCTACTTTCTAAGCCACGAACATTATCTTGTTCTAAAGTTACGATACAATTTCTTCTTGAATTTGGGAAACACATTCCGAAATTTGTTAGATAGTTTACGATCCAACAATTAAATTTAGTTATCCACATTCTTCCGTCCTTCTATGTACGTCAATATATTTAAAAAACAATTTCCATTATAATGCTAACTAGAATCGTTCAAACAAAATGATCAAAAAACAAGACTATACAATAAAATCAGTTAGTTCAAATCAGTATAACCTCAGAAACATACTCTTCATTGATTCTAGTTTTCGTGATATCTCCAAGATCCAACATTTATTTACTTAATGTTTCATAAGGTTTTCTTTCAGGATAAAATCTTAATTCAAAAAAGCAGTTTGCCAAGTTTTTTCTCAGTAAAACCGACAAGGAAAATACGTCACACCAACTAAAATATTTATCTATTTTACCTCGGCAAAATACAGTCGGTTAAATAAGATCGTTTTCACGATTACTAGCGATCGGTAAATGCGAATGCTGTATTTTTTACATATAGAGGTCAGTATAGTCGTTCATGCTTTATGAATGAGAATCAGCTGACTGTTCTTTTTGATATGAACCGAGCATTTTTCCAAAATGAGTGCCGCATACGCTTCGCGCTTCGAGGCAGTTTTTTTGTGCTCGCACCCTAGAGATCCCAAAATGACCCAAGCGGCTGCTGCGAAATATATGCATAAGTTGAAACAGTTGGTGATTAAGTGGGTGAATCGTTTCAAAGAGGTGAAAAATGTCGAAGACTTCCCAAATCGCGGTTCTGTCCAAAGTATGCCTCGAAGATGCCAAGCCATTATTGACGTTGAAGGTGATTGGACCTGCTATTAATGTATTTGCATGAAAGTTTTCGATCAAATAAAACAATATTTGAAAGAATTTTCGTATTGAGTCTTTTCATTTTCTCACAAGAGTGACCAAGCTTTTATTTAACCGATTGTAGTTTCAATGATTAGGAATAATGTTGACCCAAAGAACTGAGTTCCAAATCCTAAGGGGCATTACCTATATTTCCTGCTATCCTATATGAAGATAATTGTTTATAATCTCGAAAATTATCAGTACAATTTCGGAAAATATTAATTTTCCTTGGATCTGAGTTCCAGTGGAAGAAAAAAGTCTTGTATCCTACAAATTCCTTCTACACATCAATGGATTTGAAGAACGAAAGAGGTTGCGTACCTAGTAGAAAAATTTAACAGTCTTTACGTCAAACTTTGAATACTAAATCCATTTAAAAGTGTTTACGAAAAAGCCTATTGTACTTATGATCATGAATTTGCTCCGCTATTAAAAAAAAAATTTGTAAATGATGATTTTGATGTAAGCAATCGAGATCATAGTTGCAATGCTAATGAAAGTAGGTTTCTTTTTTAGGTGTTATTTTGGTGTTCCTAGTTTTAGTATAGTTAAATATGGGTATATACCCATAATTTTATTAGTAGAAAATCTTCATCAATGAAATTAGATTTGGTTTTACAAACTCAATTTTTAGTTTTAAAGAAAAACCGTTTGTTGAGTGTATGAGTATTATCTTGAAGTTACGGACTGTGAAGCTGGCATTATGATTGCGATTCCATTTTAAAAGTTATTCTTCAGCTGTCGAATAAAAGAAATCATTTGTAAAAAAAAATATTTTCCTTTCTTCCACTTTTCGTCTGGTTAATACTGTAAACAGAGACGTTAGTGAAATCCTCCAAGATTTTATTAACAGTCGATTAACTGTCAAGTTGTGAAGCAGGAGCAAATATTTAACGAGTGAATTCCTTACTCTTCATGTTTAACCTGAGAGGCACTCTTTATTGGAATTTATAGAAGTATAATGTGTTGAAAATTATATAGAAGGAAATTTTAACTTATCATTAAACAAACTTTTTCAATGGAAAATTTCTACCCATAGCAATTTCAATGTTCCCTGGCAATCTATCATAATGTTTGGTGCTTTAAAAACATTCTATTTTTAACATAAATAAATAACTTTTGCTTTGTCTTTTGTTCATTAGTTTTGGCATGAAATTGTTTTCTTATAATTAAGCCGAATCTTATAATCTGTGTCAGAAAATTAGAATAAACACATTCCTTGAGACTCTAATTTTCCTTCTTTAGTTAACAGCGTCACTTCTATAGTGGATTTTATGTGAAAAGTTTTATAGTTTATTTACACTTCATTTTTACAGAATTCTTATGACATTGCAGAATATAATTATTAGCCTCATTTGCGCCATAAGAGCTCTTCAATTGAAATCACACTTTAATTCAGTTCAGGAAAGTTTCCCTGTGAATAACTAAGGGCGTTACGTACAGTGATATTTTTCAATATAAAACTTGCAATTCAAATAGACTTTAGAATTTCAATAATAAAATCTCACATTTAAAAGAAAAAAATCAATAATCTTGCTTCGGATCCAGTCAAACATTTCATTTGATCACGTGCGACATGCATGAATATAAATGGTAAATTTCCAGCACTTGTGTCCACAAAAGTCGGATCACTTTAAACTCTGATCACATATTTATATACATGGATTTTTATTTCTGTTGACCCATCTTTGATACAATTACCTACATATTAAATATTTGTCTTTTAATAAGAGGTGAGCAATTTAATCTTTACAATGAAGTACACTTTTACAAGTCACATCTTGACTTTTTCACATTTACTTAGTTTTACATACCAATATTAACTAACTTTCTTGTTTCGTTTGATTTTCACCCTAACACGTAGATCTTTTTTTACGTATTTGTTTTTATACAACCTTTTCTCTGTTTCTTCTCATTTATACCACTGCTACGTTTTCTTTCTTGCTCGATTGGATTATCCCGCTACTAGAAATTAGCTTAGATTTCACTGCTTTTCAAAGTTTTCTACTCAAATCAACCTCATTATTTGAGAGGAAATTGTGTAACATCTACTAAAAGATCGCGTTCCAAAAACATTTCTAGTTGTCTCATCCAGTTAAACTTGATCTTATTTTCTCTCACGTTCCATCTATTATGTGCCAACTCTATTATTCTCTGAAAAATTGGAAGTGGAAAAGGCAGGGAACGCTCTTCTACTTTATATTAAGTGCTTACTGTCTCCCAATTCAATGTAAACTCATTTTTCTATTTGCCACTTTTAAAAGTAGATAAATTTTATATAGGTGTGCGTAATTTCTAATTTCAATGCAGATCAATGGCATATCTATTTATTTTTATTTTAATTAGAAGAGCTTTAGTAAATATTTAGATTTTATTAAATGTAGCACTTAAAATATTTTCAATTGAAATTTTTTGAAATTGTTCCATTTACAATTCGTATTATACATCAATTTAAAATGGTAGTATTAAAAAATGGAACAATTTTAAGTCAAAAACATAGCTAACAAAAAAATTATTTAAATCAAACATATTTTAAGTATGCATAGCTCAAAAATATACAAAAATTGAAAAAAAATTTGAGTGAGTTTCGATATAAACCATTCATGTGTAGGCATCTGATTATAAACAGAACATTATACGCCAAACTCTCGCTTTCAGTCAAGTGTCGGGGGTTGCCTTCAAATGGCCTTGGACTGATTTCGGGGGGACAGAAACGTAAACAGTGAGGGCCGCCTTGCTCGTTTCCAATTATAATA
>NC_046658.1:64098140-64131078 GCF_010883055.1 Belonocnema kinseyi | reverse complement strand
GTCGCAATTGTTCCTGCCCTACTCCCCTGAGAAACTGCGAGAGCCAGCAGTTCTAGGAAGGCCGAGAACGGGGTGGCTGAAAGCGAAAATTTGGTGTAGTTAAAACTACAACCTTCAAACTAGAATTTCTGGAAACAACCTTGTTATATGACTAATAGGAGTTCAAAAGTTATACATATAATAAAAATTTCGTGCCTTTAAAGTTATTTAAGTTTGTAATTGACATTTTAAACTGCGGGCAGTTTTAAATTGCAACCTTATGATGTTACAGCATAACATTGTAAATGCTCAGATTAAAAAATTTCAGTCTAAAAAAATAATATAAGTTTGATTTTTTAAAGCTGCTTGATGATAATGTTTGAAGAAACCCTTATATCTTAGATTGATTCAATTATTTTTTTGATTTATTACGATCGTTCGAAAATTACATGCAAATTTTCACAAATGGACAGCACGTTTTAAAAAAATTCAATGTTCTCCGAACGAGTGTGCGTATTCGAGATTTTATTTTTTTATTCGACGCGAGGATTCTTAGTTCTTGCAATTTTTTTAATATCTTGCAATATGTTATGCATATTTTGTTCTTAGTAGACCACGCTTTACATTTAAAAAAATTAGTTTTTGAAAATCGAATTTTTTGCATTTGTCGTAGAACCAACGAAATTTACAAACAAAATTTCAGTTTACGAGATAAAATAAAAAATTATATTTCATGAACATTTTTTCCTAAATTCAAAAATGGCCAAGCCCCTATAAAACTAATCAAATGCCTTCCTTGTGTAAGTAGAGACAGTAAAAAACATCAAAAAAAAATAAATAAAGAAGATTTTCCGGAAAACCCCACCTTTTTCTACATTTTCAAACATTCATTTGAACATTTTTTGTACGTTCCGCTGTTGCTGAAATTTATGCGAAAATTCTTCTTTTTTAAAAAGTACTTCTCTTCAATGTGAGGTATTCGCTTACTAATAACAAAACTCATTAGATATGTATTACATATGTATTGATGGCTGTTTCTGAAAAAATAATTAATTGGGATTTTTCGGAAAATCCACTTTTAATAGTTTCACAAAAATTGCAGCCATTTTGGCATTTTTTAACATTTTTTGTTGTTGATCAATTGAGAGAGCAAGAATTCAAGATTCTGGGCAAGAATACCTACGCCCTTTTGTAAAATAGTGCATTTTGAACCAACTTTCTGTCAATGTTTAAAAAACGACAGGTAATCTTTCAATAATTGTAACAAATCAAAAATATATATGAAAAACGATCAAACACTTCTTTCTTTATTTTTACCTTAGACTGATATATCGAAATACGAAATCATTCTGACACCACAATCTAAACTTTTCTTGACATTTTGCCTGACTTCAAATGGAATTTGGTCGTATATAGATTGCCATTATTCTTGTACTCGGCAGAATTTATTCATGTAATTTTCGTAAATATGATTTAAGTGGTGACAAAATATTGTTATAAGCATATGCATTTGTTATCTTCTCAAAATATTGACTATATACAGTCATTTATATACTCTTTCTAGATAATTGTATAGCTTTACTAATTTAACTATTTCCTGATTTAAAACACTAAAATACTCTTAAATTATGAAATATCATTCTATTTAAGTATACAATTCTCTCTAATAAAGCAGAAATAATTTGTAAGATTAATGAGCTCTTAAACTTTAGTACTTAAATCCATCACTGTAAATTCTGGTACATTCATTCCTCGGATGAAGACTGTTGCATAATATTATACACCTGTGTCTCTAAAGACAACACTTTATTGCTAATGACGTAATTTCCCCCCATTTTCTTTATGTTCTCACGTTCAGGCAATAAGGCACACGACATCTGCTTTTTAATTCGAAGTTATGTACCAAATAAGATTATTTACGGAGAAACAACAATGATTCACTCAACCTGTGAGAAGCAAGGAAGCGATTATTATTTAATATAAAGTTTAATGAATCATCCACGGAAACAAAATATAATCTATCAATGCCAGCAGATTACTTCAAACTTTGACAAAGGATAACTAAAATAAAGAGTTTTATTTGAGACAGCTTCGCACCTATTGACATGGGTATTCGATTTACTAAAGTTTATTAAACTTTTGTTTCGAATGATTGAGAAACCATTGGTTTACAACTTCAAACCATCGCGATTAATAATTTTTGAAAGCTCTCTTAAAATTGCAGCAATTTAAATTGCTCATGGATAGAAACATGTTTTTATAAAACTACAAATTTTGCACATCTTGTAAACGTAAATTACAATAAAAGTGCGAATGTTTCTAAATTCGTTGCCAAGAACATTTTTTTATTCAATTATGCCTTCACATTAAATCGGTTTTCATAATTTATATACAAAGTTCTTTCAGACGCGAATAGAATCTAACCAGATTTTTGGTCTCTCGAAATAGATATTGAAAGGCGAAAACTCTATAGTTTGATTCCACTTGCGTCATCAGCCAAGAAATATGATAAACTCTGATGTAAAAGACTACAAAAGTCAGTTCAATCATTGCGTGTATAAAAGAAATATAATTTTTCTAATTTTGACTTTTGCAAAATCTTTTGTAGTCATTTTTTGAAGACTATTTAGCAATTAAATTACTTTCAGAAAGCTCTCTAATGTCTATCTTCATAAATAAATAAATATTATCGTTTTACATTCATAGTATAGGCCATTCAAAGTTACTCTATATGATTATGGCATGCTGCAGCAATGTATCATTTTTGCAGATTTGATTGACTAAATCTAATCTAATTTCTTAATTTTATAAAAATTGACCTAATGCTTTATTTGTATGAAATAATAAATTTGGACAAATTTCATATTAAGTACAAAAAATGAGCATGCGGCAGTCGAGGAGAAATTGTGAAATATAATAGATTGCCTAATTGATTAACCTAATTAATCATCAGATTCGTCATGCAAATGCGTGTAAGACTTTACCAGAGCAATAATTTTATTAATCAAATAATTTTGCCTCGAAAATAAAGTTGTAAACCCGATCTCACTTAACTATTCTCGTGGTAAAGTCTAAGATATATTTGCATAATGAATTAAATGAGCTCTTAGAACATAGTTAATATCTGATAAGTTTCAGAAGCTCCAAATGGAAAAAACCAAATATTTGAAAAACGGCCTTAAATTTGGACCTACTAATAACATAAGATAACATTTTTTTAATTAGTAATTAATAACGATTTCAAACATCTTGCCAACTGCCACATGTTCCACGTTATCTTAAACTAAACTTAGAAGGTGTATTTTTCTTATTTAAATTGGTGTACTTTAAAGATTTCATAATAATTTGAACGTCTCTTTTTTGCTAATCTTATTCCTGTGATACCTCACGATTCTTTTCAGACCAAAAAAAAAACAACAAAAAATCTTTGGAGATTTTAAAATAAACTGAATTATTAATTTTTTTAAGGTTATTATATATATTTTCACGTGAATAACTATAAATTGGAGCTTCCGTGGCAGGTTGAACATATTAACCTATCAATATTCGATGAATTTTTTGCGTGTCCGAATGTATACTATTTCGTGACTATATTTCGCCAAGTTTTTTCGGTTTTTTTCGATGCAATTACAGAGTGAGTCGATGTCGAAAAATTTGGCATTCAAACGCGTGCCTGCACGAATCCCATTTTTTGCGACTCTATTCTCAAGTTAGTTGAATCAGATTATACTTGGCTTAATTTTACAGATGCACATCACTGATAATAACCTCCAAGTAAAACTAAGAATCAATTTGATTCAAAAATCTCCTTGAGAGATATTTTTTGTGATCTCAAAATTATCGTGGGTTATCGCAGAAATGCGATTGGAAATAAAACAAGAGGTGAAAGCCCTTTTGGGATGAATTCACTGCACACCTTGTGTAGGGCGACCTATGCAAACTTTTGTCAAATTGTTTAATTTATGCCGAAATAAGTTCTTATTTGTTCGTACTAAATCTTAGTGGATGCACCTTGAAAAGTTAAAGTCTGGGAAATAAATGGCGCTGGTTGATTAAATATATGGAAGAAGTGGCGAGATGTAAAAAGTTTCGGCGTCTCCGCTCAACGGAAACACCAGTTTTAGTTCATGTATCCTCAATTCATAATAATAATCTTATACTTCTCTTCCGCCTGTCTGGTTATATTACCCGCGTAACTCATTCGGCCAGAGATTTGGCAGGGCCGTGCCGGAAGTTTCGCATTCTACTCGTTCCTTTCTTTGGTGCGCAAGTATTTTCCGCTCTGCAGTACCGAGACTCGGCTCATGTAAGATATTCGCATGGGTCATGATTTTTGCACCCTCGGGAAAATGCGCGAAAATCCACAAAAATGCAAGAAGAAAAAGGGGGTAGTCCACGCGAGTGAGAAACAATGGGCACTCGGTCGAGAAAATCAGCGCTGCCGCCACCAGGACGCCATCTGATTGGCTGCTCACCTTAATGCTCCCTCGTTGCAAACCTTTCGTGTTGCAGTCGTTTTTCACTGACTTTTTGCAGCTGTGGCACAACCAGCATGGAAAAACCACAAGCGATAATGAATCTTTTACCCCAGCGTATCAAATCTTTGTTTTCGGAAACTTTTAAAACTAGATATTCCCGGATGGATTGAAATGCATTCCACAATAAGAAAATTTGCTTATTTTTTCATTGAAGTGGGAAAAATGCTTTTCTGAAAAATCAAACAGACTGAAAAAGAACAAAATGCTTGAAATCCCATTTTTTAACTCAGATATACGTCAGAAATATTCCAGGAGAGGAAAATGAATCAATTGTGTAAAATTAGGCATCAGTTCGTTACTGACTAAAAAATTCTCCATAAAATTGTTCATGTTTTAAAGGGTAAGATTTAAATTATTATTTTTGGGATGCCTAAAATTAGTTGGTGTGTAATTTTAATAGTTTTATTTTTTAATTTCAAATATAGAATATTGGTATATTGAAATCGTTAACAATTTACAGATTAAGTTGACTGTATATTGCAAAAATTTTAGTATATTTTTACATTTTTTATTTAATTATACCGAAAGGTTACGCGAGAATGAAATTTGCAAAACTTTTAAAGCTTCGCGTAAGTATAGCCGCAGCCGTAATTACCTTTAATTTGAAGTATTACTAAATTTAAGAAAAATGATTTTATTTCGAAGATGTCTATTAGAAATATTGAAGTTACGAACACCTTGTTATTGAAGAAAATATTTCACATGACTCGTCTTATAGGAACCTGGTTTCCTAAGATTTACCTCTTAGCAGCGATAAAAATTATTTTTTAAATTATTTGATATTGATCAATTTAATACGGGGTACACGGTTTAAATAGGTATGCACCTTGATGGCACATTTTGTATGCAAAATTTGGTTATGAAACGTAAAATAAGCGTGAATGAACACCAATCATGAAAAGAGCATTAAACAAGGCAAGAAGTAGAAATTAATAAAAAAAAATTGTCATATTACAAATATCGTTTAATTGATAACAAGAATTAAATGATATAACGTGAAGAAGCAACATATGATAATAAATTTCTAGTCGATGATCTAAAAGCAGAAACATGTTAGTCGAGGTTAGGAGAAGTTATCCCTTATTGACGGGAAATTAGGATTATTTTCTCTTGCCAGCTTTATTAGCTGTTCTCCAACGGTAAAATAGGTTACGTTTTCACCTGCGTTTTCAAACAACAACAAAATTAATCCAAAAAAGTATAACAGTTTAAAACCTGAGAAAATTATCTATATAAAGTAACAACTATTTCCAGGTTTAAATCACCTTAAACAAATGAATTACAACTTCTAAACTAGGTAGCAATTCGTAATCCAAGAAGCTAAAATTATGTTTACGTTCCTTTTTTTATTATTTAAATTGCTAAACCAGACCTATTTTATTATTTAAATCGAAAAAATTAAAAGTTATTAAATTTATCTTTTGTTAGAATAATTACCAAAATTGAATAGAAAAAATTAGCTAAGAATTTAGAAAAATGGCCAATTCTCTAGAAGTATTGAAGTATAAAAATTGCCGAAAAGAAAATAATATATTTCTATTTTTCTGGAATATTTTATGAAATTGTATGGAAAATATTTTAAAAGAAGTGGGAAAAATTTCCAGTTTTATAGGAAAAGTACATTTCATAATTTTAATATCAAAAATTTCAAGAATTTTTTATATAAATAATTATATTTTTTTAAAATTATTTTTATTATTATATAAATAATTTTGCCCTGCTATTTATTGGAAAAAATGTTTACAAATTAGGAAATTTGTGCCATAACCTGACCTTTTTGATATATTTCCGAATAATTCGGAAAATACTATAAAAAATCGACTAATTTGATCAAAATTTAAGGAATATGTCTACTCTTTGTAGGAAATTGTATGCTTGCACAATCCGCTTCACGTTAATGATCTGTCTATACATTAACTGAAATGTCTGCATATACTTTTGTTTTTTGTCAGTTAAGACATGCAGATTGTAGAGAATAAATTATTATTCAACAAAATGTTATTTAAACCTTTTCTGTAAGTATAACCCTCGTAACAAAGAGACTCAATAAAAAATGATTGAATTTAATTTCTTTAAGTTTAAAAATAATATTTTTCTGTGCGGCATATAGAGAAGCGAATGTGCTAATTATAAGCTAATTACGGTCATTTTTTCGAAAATTTCGTCTCAAGTATAAATTCCCACATTTTAATTATAAATTTTTGTTTTAACGTTTGGATTCATGATTAATTTTCTAAGTGTTCGCGCAATGGTTTTTGAATTTTTGTTTTAACTTTTGGATTTATAATTAATTTTGTAAGTGTTCGGACAAGCAGAAAACTCGCTTTGCATTACAATTATGAAAATAGATTTAAAGAAAATAGTAATTTTGTTTAAAATTGTTATGAAGAATTTTTGCAAACAAATACTTCAATGTATCAGTTTTTTGTAGGCAAAATTTAGTTATGCTAAAGTCACATAGCTTTATTAGTAGAATGGTATTTAGTAGCAACAAACTTTAATAATATAAAAAAACTTTTTTAAATGTATAAAATTTTTAACTGTTCTTTCTTCTTTGTTCTGATGTTATTCGACGAAAACTTATGTATGTATTCGTAAAACTGAATGATAAAAGAGCTGTAGCTCTTCAAAAGAATTAGGAGTACACATTTTCTTTTAATAGAATTCGTAGTAACTCAAACCAAGGTCAAATTAATAGTCAAATAGTGCTGGTTTTCACTAAAAATATACTTAAATTTTAATACACTTTTTACATAGAATTACAGGATCTATGTTGCTTGCAAGTTGACAGCCTCAAAGCCTGTAGAGCTTTCCGAAATATACATAATAAATTATATCTATATAATCATATATAAATAATAATTTATAATAAATAATGTATAAAATATAATAGCATAAATAAATATATTTATTTTTAAGTGTATTTAATTTCCTACTGGGACAAAAACATGCTAAATGGGAGGAATGCATATCTGAGCATGAGGTTTAAAAATATATGTGCTCGCCACAGAATATTCAAGCTCCAGAATTGCCCTATATTTGGAGGAATTTTAAAGTTTTTTCTTTATAAATTCTAAGCATAAATTACTTCAAAACTTAGATAGCTTGGATTTTTTAAATTCTTTATATGTGCAATAAGAGTAAAATAAAGTGACATAGTTTGCACTATAACATTTTTTTACAAAAAAGGTCAATCTTCTGTGTCAATGTTTTAAATACGTAAAGATGTATGTGTTAACAAATTCATGAAGGAACAATAATTATGTTATTTATAATAAATAAATATTATAAGAAAATGCTTATATTCAACCAGTTTTTGCGGGGAAAAAATTAATTTTTGTTAAAAATAAACGCATATTGAAACTCAGTCTACATATTTGGCAAGAAATGTAACTGTTACAGTTTTGTGTATAACTGATTTTTTCGTTCTGACTATTCAAGAACAACTTCTGTAAATTTAAATTATTTGGTTATTTGTTAAAACAAATCAGTTCTGAAACAACTTCAACTTGGTTCCATGGAAAGAAGAAGTGTGTCTTATAATAATTGAGTTAAATATTTATGGAACTTTTTATTTTTGATGAGTGCATATGCAATAATATTAACCAATAGTGAATTTATTTCTACATTTTTTTAAAGACAAACAATCATTTTGGTGCAAATGCTAAATTTTTGTTCCTATCTTTATTTAAATATTATTGCACAGCAATTTGGAAGGATTCCAAGAAAGTACTTTTAAGGATATTCTTCGCAAAATTCTGCTATAAATTCAACTGACTTCCCGTGTATATTCCACTAACTTTCCAGCTGCAGTTTCCAGCCTGAAATGGATCCAGCATGTTTCAATAAGATGCTTTGCTATCATTACGATTACCCATGTTCGATTCTCAAATTCTAAGTAGAAATTGCTTCGCTTCTCATCCATTTTTTCATGACCCGTTATTGTACACCAACTTCCGAGTGCACCAGGTATAAAAAATATATCTTCTTCAAGGAAGTTAAGTTCAAAGTGAAAAATGGTTGCAACCCAAATATTTTTATCATTACTACTCATTGAACAACTAGTTCCGAGTGCACCAAGCGTACTAAATACATCTTCCTAGAAGAAGATGAGTTCCGAATAGAGATTGGTCACACTGCGAGTAAAAAATACATCTTCAAGGACGTTAAGTTCTAAATGAATATTGGCTGCAACCCACCTATTTTTATCATTATTGGCCATTATACAACTACTTGCGAGTACACCAAGTGTAAAAAATACATACTCCTGGAGGAAGTTAAGTTTGAAATAGGGATTTCTTACTGGACGACGTGACGTTTCACAAAATCTTACAAGTGCACTAGATGAACAAAATACATCTACCTCCACGAAGTTCAGTTCTAAATGACGAATCTTCGAGGAATAGGTATTTTTATACCTGGTACACTCGGAAGTTGTTGTACAATGACGGGTCATAAAAAACTTAACCTCCTCGACGAATGTGTATTTTTTCATCTGACGTACTCAAAAATTGTTGTGACGGATGCCAAGAAAAACTACGTAGAGTGCAGCCAATTTTCATTTAAAACTAACTTTCTTGAGGAAAATGTATTTTTATACAAGGTGTATTTGAAAGTTGTTATACAATTGCGGGTCATGAGAAAATGGATGGGGTGCGGCTAATCTTTGTTCAGAACTTAACTTCCCTGAAGAGGATGTATTCTTTACATGATCCCTATTTAGAACCCAACTTCCTTGAGAAAGATGTAGTTTGTATACCTAGTGCACTCGTAAGATGTACAATGACCGGTTTTGACAGTAATCGTTGCCATGCGACCAGTCGCTATTCAAAAGTCAATATCCTCTAGCATGATGCTAGCAAAATTTCCGAGAATTTAATGCTGACGTAGAATAAAGTAATGATAAAATTTGTTGCAGGACATTTTTTAGAGGAATAAAGTATTATTCAGGAAATTTCGCGTTTTTCAAAACACATGGGTTCTCATGGAAAAACAAAAGAAAGTTTAACTGATATTTGGTTAAAGCTTATCCTGTAAAGTTCATTTTTGTTGCAGCGAATCTTTCATCGGAAATCGATGTAAAGTTTATTCTGTTTTTCTATGGATCGCTTATAACAAAAATACATGAAAATCCGTAAATAAAGAGAGCATGTGGAAGATTAAAGAATGGTAATTTCTGGGTGTTTACTGAGATTTTTGTTAGAATCCGCTAGAGGCAAGCATATTTTTTAATATTCGGATTATGGCAACGTAATAGATGCCAAATGGTTTATTTTTGCAAGATGAATGGATTTACCTATTTAAAAGACTTATCTGACTATTCGTAGTCATGATATAGGTCGGCTTGAATTAAATGTTTGTAATCGATTCTCATTTAATTTTACTATATGTGTACTGTATACCAGCATTGTAAATAATAAATTTATTGATTTTTACTATTATGTAACTAGATTACTAAATCCACAGTACTTTAACTCAAAAGATTTTTCCATTTAATTGTATTTTCATTATTCGAGAGTTAAATGAAGATTCAGGCTGTTTTTCTAAAAGTGTAAATCTATCTCTCATATGTCATCAGCACGTGCATATGTCTCATACTGAGCTCAGGGTCGCGTGTTTGCCCGAATTCTCCAAACAGCTGTACATTAAAATTCCATGCAAACAAGTTTATCGCAGTTTCTTACCTTTGCCAACGTCCCATATAATTGCAGCTGAAAATTTTTTCTGATAAGCATGCTTTTATATTTCTGTTTCCAAAAATAATTAAACTACATACAAAAGTTTATTAATTAATAAAAACACGAATGATGTATTATTATTGAATTAAATTAATTATTCACTAAAAGTTTAAATTTTAATCTATCGCACTTATTCGAATAATTTTGATTAGTTTTCTGCAGCATGTGATAAGGCTTATCCTTGTTTGTACTCTTCTTCGTGTCAAACGTACTGTTAAAACCAGTAATATTTACTGGTAGGTTAAAGAGAGCATATATGTCTGATTAAATTACACGATAAAAAATAATTAATAGTCATTGATTGTAAACAGAAAAATTGAAATTGGAAGAAAAATACAAATGCTTAATTAAATTTGCTTGATTCGTAAAAACTGTAGTTCTCGTATTTTGATAATCTGTCTCATATTTTCTATTGAGGAAAAATGTTGTATTTCTTGATTGGAATAATGAACAATCTAAAACGTGCAATATTGAAATATAAATACTGGATTACGAGTATTTTTCTTTCATCTTCTTGAAACGGATGTGATATATTCCTTGATTTTTCAAGAAAATCTCGTTTCACTGTAATTACTTTAGCAAACCAGCTCTCTCTTTGATACCGAGAAATTCCTCTTTTCCTTTGGACTTATTAATAGCTTAGATTTTTTTATTATCTTGCAAACTTCCCGATAGGTCAGTCCTTTTATCAATTTCTCACTACCCATCAATTTTTATTTTTTTAAATTTAAATTCTTGTCTGATTTTTTTTTCTCGACTTTTATCAATAGAGGAACCAACCAAATTTTCCACATAACAACATTGTATTGTTTCTAAAAATTTATTAATTGCAACGAATTATTGTATGAAGTTCTTATGCAAGTCATTGGTGTATCTGGAAATATGATAATATATTTGAAATATAGTCGAATCTTTGGGAGGTTCATTCTCTTTGTCAGGACTTGACATTAAATATTTGCTCGCCGATTTATTACTCGTTGATTCATGACGTTTATAGGAAATTTACGGTTCCTTGAGTACACTCTAACTCGCCAATTGACGTCACGTACTCTATCCTCGGCTCTCAAATAACCATTAAATATTTTTTCTGTCAATAAAGGCACCAACTTCTGAACGCCTTACAGAAAACATCAATTTTTGAATTTGCAATGATTTTCAATGTCATTATTGACGTCAGTTTAACTGTTTGAGTAATTGTGACTTATAATTTAGTAACTCAATTTTTGTTTCTTAATCATTTTTAAGTGTCCTATAAAGAATTTAAAAGATGTGGAAGAAATCTGTTTTTCGAAAAATCTCTTGTTGACATCCCTTTTGGTCTTTTGACCAGCATATTTTGCTGTAAGAGTGAAGACGCGATGCAGTCGACAATTTTTTTTCTTATTAACCATGTGGCAAATGACTCACTTCATTAAAAGCTTATATCATAAGATCCTTTAATGACTTTTAAAAGCAGGCTTTTTTATGACTTATAAACTTCTGGTTCTGTTTCTATTTTTGCTTTGGAACTACATCTCTTTATGTCTTCCTACTCAATTCGCATTTTGTATCATTCCTACATATAGCCTCGCCAGAATAACAATAATTGATATAAACAAAGCTATTAAAATCATATGCTGGTACTTGAAAAGAATAATTTATTAAATACGGGTGACCTTTTTATACTCCTTTGTTATACTGTATCCTTTGTTTTTATATGAAAAAATAAAATTAATCGAATTTAACTGTCCAATAAAATAATAATAATAATAATGAATGATTGAATCGTCCAGCAAATTAATATCGGCATTCGTTATTTCATGGAGATAATCAGTGAACGTGCAATTCAACTCAGTGTCAAACAAAAATGCATCATTGTGAACATTTTCGTCTAAAGAGGTTAACGAAAATTCAGCTGATTCTCTTCAAACTCCCCTGTGCAATTAGCGTGAATTAAATTTTAAATTGCACTGATTTCATTGGAGGGCTCAAAGAGGCCATTTAGATTATGCTCCAATTCGAGGATCAAAATCTTCAGTGATTAAGCTGATTACGAAATTTGTTGTTTCCAATTATCGATTTGAAATGGTCACACATTGAGATGGTAACATCATGTCTACATTGGAAACCTTTATCTCTAAAAAACAAGATATAATTTAATTGCTAATCTTGAGTTACTAAAGTAACAAGTTGTCAATCAGCGTCTACCATTTTTCAGAGATTAACAAAACAGGGGGAACATGTTTTTTGATTATATATTTATTTATGAAATATTCTAGTCTGTAACTTAAAAGCGTTCGGTAAATTCTGTCAATTTATTGGATATCTCATAAAAAATGTGAATAATAATTTCATTATTTGAGCCATTTTACCAATTGCGAAAATTATTTTTTTCGTGAAATTATGTCACATCTGGCCAATAATATTGGAAGATTAATCTGTGATATCGCCAATAAGCATAAAGTCTCACGTGCTGTCTGCACATGGTTTGTGTTTATCGCGATATGGTCCCTCGTGGCTCAATGACATCCTCGTGAGTGCACACTACATAAAAGCATATTAGCCCATCGGATACGCCGAATGATTTCTTAACAAGTACAATCAGGTTCAACAACCTAAAGCAGATTCCCATTTGATCTCGCATTCAAGTGCATTAAATAAAATGCAGTCACGCGCTTGTATGAACATAACAAATCGTTTGCCTAAATTCATTTGATCTAGAACGTGCGGTGGATTAACTACACTGTTTCTCTTTTAATATTGAGAAGGTTATTATACTTTTCAGATTTGTTTAAAAAAATGCGAACTTAGTGGTCAGAACCATAGATAAGAAACAAAGACTCTTTTTGGAAATATATTATTATTATTATTATTATTATTATTATTACACCATTAAGCCATTTCCCTTTCGGGGTAGGCGTGACTCACTTGGCAGGGGAAAGGAGTAGTGTGTGGAAGGGATAGAGATTTTTCAGATTGATCCAGAATTCTCGTGCTATTTAAGTAAATAACACGTTCGTTCCGCAACACTGCTCCGATCCAGGTTGCTGATCAATCTCTCTAGCAATCACAATCTCATAAATACCATTTAATATATACCGTGCCATTATTTACAACTTCTTTAATATGTCTTCTAAACTATAATGTATATGGTTCCATCTCAGCAGCTAGACATTGGAGATATACAGAATACTCTTGCATTTATAGTAAGGAATTTCCCTTAAAGATAATTTTGTAATGACAGATTTTTAAATAAGAAATTCGGAACTTGTCAGTCCCAACAACTGCAGAAATATAGAATTTTTCCATAAAACGATTAAAACTGTCATTTTCTACAAGTATCCAGTGAATCGTTGCAGACAGAAAAAAATCGACCAAATTTTTATAGGCACCATCCCACCGACATAATTATTGCTGACAAACAAACTTATTAATACATACAAAATAAATAAATAAAAGTTAAAAGCTTGCATTTTGTTGAGGAATTTTTTTAACAAATTTTCGTAAAAGTAAATATACTACAAAGCAGAGTTTATCCATGTAGACAAAATCAGATCTGACGAAATTGCCTAGTAAATAAGCCAGTTCAACCAAATATTTCTCTAAATGATCATCATTCACTACAAAACTAAATGAGTAATTTACAAATTGCTTCCATATTTTTTATTTCCACTTCATGTTCAGATAAATAAATTAAAAGTTATAGAACTAAATGTTTATTAAAAGACTTTTATAGTCGCGCTTAAATATTTTTTTTACGTATAATCATAAACTTCAATAAATTCACTCAATTTCACCAAGTTTTTTTTATGCTCAACAGATTTCCCTACGCTTGTGAGTATTATTAATTACACAATAAAAAAATCTGCCCGCCTGGCGGGCACATTCATCGCGCGCTGTGCGCGCGGCTCGCTTCGCTCGCAACTTTGAGCGCGCCTAGGCGCGCGACAGTTGAATCTCGCACTTCGCGCTCGATAATAGGTTACCTCGTGCTTCGCGCTCGGATATTTATTCTTTGCATTTGGAATGCTTGAAAAAAACTTTATCAAAAAGATCTCTTTTAGACGGCAGTATTTATGTGCGTCTTCATATTCTGAATTGTCTACTTAATTAAGTATAGTCAAAGATTAAGTTTCTCAAAGCTCTGTAGGCTTTGAGGTACACATTCTCATCGTGACACTCGCGCTGCGCGCCTGATTTCCAACAGATTTGTAAACAGGTTTTGTTGGATTTTTTCGACTTTCGTCGTTTTTCCACACATTTTTTTTTTTACTTTTTTCAACGTTATTTTTCACGAATAAAACAAAAAGTACGCGTCCTATCAAGAAGTGATTCTTAACGAAATTGTAGATCTTTTTTGGGATAATAATTTTTGTTAATTCATCTTTTTTTTTATCCGACATAGTTTGTCCACAAAATGGAATTTTTATTTTTCCATTATTTTTTGTGCAATCAAAATTTGAATTTTCGATTTTTGAAGAAAATCCGAAAATTGGTTATGGTTATCTTGTAGGGATTTCAAAAAGAAATGTTTTTCTTCTCTTGACTTGTTTTCATATCGTGCGTTTTTCGGCTTCAAATTTTTATTTTCGGTTGATTAAAAAAAATTTGAAAACGCTATAACTCTGAGAATTTTCTTTTTATCGAAAAAAGTCATAAGGATAAATTGTTTGTTCTTTTCAATACTATAAATATCCGTACATAGAATTTTCAAATTCAGAAAAAAGTAGTCTCAAAAATTTTCAAAATGCGCTCACTTTTTGAATTTTTATGAAAAATGGCTGGTTAACGAACTCGTCCTTTCTTTTAGGACCGAGAAAAAGTGTGCCAAAGATGGATTTGATTCGTTTATTTTTTCAAGAGTTATCGTGTTTACGGACGGACGGCCGGACGGACAGACAGACAGGTGCCATCGTGAAAACCTGATTTTAGGATTCAGGGGGTCTCAAAACGTGGAGATCCGTTGAAAAAGTGTGATCTCAAATTTCCGACAACTCTAATACTTTCTCAATCATAAATAATGAGAATGAAAAAAGTGGGTTTTAAATATTTAAAAGGCGGTGATAACATTATTTATCAATTTTTCATTTTTTATTTGTAGGTCGAGATAGGCGCGTGACAGGAAATTTTGCCTACTTTTTTATTTATAATTCCTGAATAAAGTCGTTTGAAATTTGGATTCTTTACTAAATTGTGCTTCGATATAAATAGTGAGAATTTAGAGTGATCAACTTTTTGGTAATCCCTTATAATATCCATTAATCAGGAGGATTAGAATTCCGATGATATAGTAATTGACTATCTGAGTAACCTTTTGCGAAATTACCACAGTTTCTTGAGTTTTTTTTTTAATTTATGACGTTGTCAGGTGAGACGTACTTGCCATGAGTCACGTATACTTTATTTTCTTCAGTGAAAACAAGAATAAAGTCTTATTTTCAGTTTCATTACAATAAAACATATTTTTTAAATCATTAGGAAAAATTATATTTTTCAGTTTGATTTAAACCAATCTCGATTTAAAATTTTTTTAAAACTTATCTGGGAAAATATTTTATTTTCGAAACATGGATTATGTTGTTTTGTTTCAAAAGCAAAATACCTAAATATTGGAATAATTGCACTCCATCGCTCTGAAGAGTCTAGACTGTATAGATCATGTGGGGATATTTGAGACAAGTTTCCCCTTCCAATATTCGCCGATGTATCGGAACTTTGATATTTTCATGGGCGCGGAAGGTTTTAACACTTTTTTTTTTATTAATACTCTTGTTAAATAAATTTCCGAAGTATTATATGTCGAATAATTTAAAATGTTCGTTAGATGAGTGACTTTCCATTTTATATTAAATTCTCTTGCAAACAAAATTGTGTTTTAAAAATCACGCCAGCTCAAGCCAATCAAAATTCATAAAAGGTCAACTAGTTCCGGTACAGCGGCATCAAGCAGAATAGGAGTACCCGGTGTCTCAACTCACCCTTGAGGATCACTACTTCGCTCTAATCTCGGCATAATTGCTTATAGAAACAATATCTACAATATTCTGTAAAATTATTTCAACAGATCAAAAATTACCTGTAATTAACAGAAATATTTTTTGTAATACGGCAAAAATATATACTTGCTAAAAATATACTATTTTTTACTTCGTAATAGTTTAAAATATTTTTAATTAAAAATAAGAATTTAGAATTTATATACAGTCTATTGTGATTTTAAAGATTTATATCTATTTGGAATTCCAATCGCCCTTGATTCATAAAATTAAACACTAGTCTTCGGCCAACAATTAGCAGTTTTCTTGATGAAGTTTCTCTATTCAGATTTTAAAGACGTCATTTCCCTTAACTTATAATTACTAGGAAACCTGAATCCATTCAATAATGGGCGATCGTCTTTTCCTCCACGGCTACCTGCCTAACCTTCCACTTCCACTGCGCAACGACACGACTCCTCACTGGATACTAAGTTGCTTCAGGTCCTCGATGTGATGTCCCCCATAAAGATAATGCATTTGTCTGTCAAATTACCCATTTCCTTGCCATTGAGTTAATCAATCAATTTTCAATCAATTTTCTATTGTTTTTTTTTCGTTGGTAGAGCTGTTGAAAATTTAAGAAAAAAAACCGCAATTTCGGAAATTATTAAAAGAGAATATTATTTAAAATAATGATACTTGATAATCGCTGGGTGATGTTATTGATCCTCAAAACTCAGTTTTGTAGAAATTGTTGATGTACATTGGTTGTCTTTAGAGTTTAGAGTCAAGTGAATCGAAAACAATTGACTTGTTTCAAACTTTTTGGCACATAATGGCGATCCTTATCAGTAAGTTTTCTTAAATATGTGAAAAGTACATAAATTCTTGCAGGTATGCTCTGTTACAATTGAAAGTACTATTCTAAAAAAAAATCTCTTAACGAAGAACAACTAATGAAAAAGCAATTAAAATGTAGTAAGAAAATCTTGTAACAAAATTTATAAACAAATTTTTTTTAAGTTTTCAGAAAACACTGCAGTCAAAGAACTCTTTTAAATTATTTTTTAAAGATGTTAAATCCAATCTTTGTTTTGAAACCCTTAAACACAGCGTTTTATGTATAAGAGAAATAGTGTTATTTAATGAATTTTTTTGGTGTGATGAGGAATTATATCTGTGAAAGTCAAATTTTTTTTCTTGAAAGCCGTTCTGTAGTAAAAATACAAAATTTAAAAAAAAACTTTGTAGCTAAATAATTATTCAAAATTTTTTGTTAACTTTTCTTTTCCTTATATCAACTAAAAGTTGATGCCGATTTTCTCACAGTAGTAGAAATACAGATTGGCGAGGAACATTGTACTTAAAAAAATGTTTCCTCGATTTTTTTTTATACAAATTTCCTTTAACAAAGTTTTGTGTCTCTTAAAATATTTAAATTTAAATTTTTCAAAATGTCCATGATTTCAATTTTTTAAATTGAAATGTACTGAGTTTCTTGTTTTAAAATTATTTCTATGAAAGAAAGCATTTCCAAAATCACACTGTAGTAAAAAATAAATTTGTAAAAAAGAGCATTGTAGTTATATAATTATATAATTTTGCTTTTAATCCATGAGAATTATTTTTGTAAAGTAACAATAATTGTTCGCCTTTAAAAATAAACTTTTTGTCGATAAGAAAAGAACATTTTTTAATGAGTACTTAATTATGCAACTACAAAGTTTTGTATAATTTCATTTTTTTACTACAGGTTCATTTTTAAAGGGACTGCAATGTTTTCTGACAACTTAAAAAAAATTGTTAAAAAATGTTACTACTACATTCTAATTTTTTAAATCAATGTTGTACTTCGTTAAAATACATTGTTATAATAATACTCAATGATTTATCAATAGTTGTTAATAAAATTAAATTAAATTTTAAAAATTAAGTTAAATAATGTATATAATTTAGAAACTGACATGTTAACGAAAGAATAACACTTCCAATTGTAAAACTGCGAACCTACAAGACGTTATGTACTTTTCGCAGATTGATTAAAACTCACTGATAAGGGTCATCATTGTGGGCCGAAACTTACGTTTGTTAACTTAAATTAATTATTATCTCACTACAATTTAAAAGTGGATCAAAAGTGAAAATTTTTAGAAAAAACTGCAACATACGAGAATAAGTGTAAGACAATATTCTTATAAATAATAATAATAGCTTGTTTATACACTTACTTTTGTTAACTTGAATCAAATATTAATCCACGATAACTTGAAAAGTGGAAAATTGTTTAATTTTTCGTCCATAAAATGTGCATATATCATATTTATACATTATTAGATTGGAAATAATTTAATTATGTATATTTAAATGATTTTCTTGGACATACTGATATTCTTTAAATAGGAATAGATATAAGTTGGAAGACAAAGGGATTATCTCCAAAGGGGACGTAGCATCGTGGGCCTGGAGCAACTTCGAATCCAGTGAAGGGTACACAGGTAACCGTGGAGGAAATGACGACTGCCCTTCAATAATATCAGCAGGTAGTAGGGTCAATATACAAATCCACAGGGGTTTTATTAGAGGTAACCGAACTTCGCCACCTTCTATGTAGAAACCTGATTGAAAAGGCTTTAGTCTTATCTTTAGGACCGGAATGGAAAGATTTAAAGGGTGATAAATTCGTTTTCCCTGAAAACGGAGCAAGGTTGTACAGAGATACACGGCCTTTCTCAAGTGGAAGCGACAAAACGGAAAATTTCGAAATTAGTGCCCATTGAAGCGGCATGCTCTTTATCTCTGAAAATGCCTCAAGCAAGTTCTTTTTGCCACTAAATTAAATGTCATCTATCAACGAAGGATCTTCCAAATAAATTAATTATCACAGTTCATATCAGGAACAAAGCCTAGAGTTTAAGAGTTAAATAATTATTTCACTGGCGATTAATTCTAAACATGTTTCCTTTTTAATTAATTGATAATTATGGGATAGTGAGCTGACGATAACAGTTGCAAATATCCAGTGATTTTCGCTTCCATACCTTTTTTGTAGGGCCAAATAATAAGTATACAACTTCTGAACTATTCATTTGTGAATATTCATTTTTCAAGAAATAGTAAGATATAGAATGATCTACTCTCTAAATATGAATTATTAAAAATCCCCAAGTTACTGACTAAATGAGTTATTATTTCGTATATACGTAAAAATGTAACTCATTAAAATTTTGATTATAAACGGAAATGGTCTTGTGTGCGTAAGTCGGTTTGATGAATGAATATACACTATACTATACTTGTACTACTAAAAATTACTACTTACTTTGAACGACAATAAATTGGACGAGAAAAGCCAATTTTTTTTCAAAAACATTTAGAAATCTTGTGACATGATGCATTCAATGACTTCCAGTAGAGATATGCTTTACCTATTAAAAAGGATGAATCACGTGAGGAGTCAAAAAAATGCAAGATTTTCTCGAAGTTTGTACCTCGACTTCAACTTGGGGTATGACTTAGGAAAGATGCAGCAAAAATCTAAAACTCGCACGAAGCAATCTTTAAAATCTTGTCATTAATTTAAGCCCATAAAACTTAAAAAGCCTTGGTGGGTTCTCGAGAGATGACTAAAAATATCCAAACGTGCCTGCTTCGAGTTTCAGTCGGCAATACTATCGACGAGAAAATTGTAGGTATCTGGCTTTGAAGCTTACCAACTCAGAAAAAAAGACTAGCGTAATGAGTAAATAGTCATTCGAAAGCTCAAAGTATTCTACGTAAATGAGTTTAAAGCCGATAATGCAAACATCTTTGTATGCATTTCAGATTGAAAAATGGTTAAAAAAGTAAAGAATTTCTTGCACATTAAAGAAGAGTGAAGTTTAGAGCATTATTTTTTATACAAAATTAATGAGCAAAATTTGAACAAATTTATTAATATCAAGAAAACATTGATGAAGAAATTGCAGTTAACAAATTTGAGAAATAATAAAATTTGTTGCTTAGAATTACAAAAATGTACAACTATACTATCTTTAGTTCTAATAAAGATGTTAAAGCTATTCAAACGTCAAACGGTAACTGATAGGCTCTGTAATTAATTAAAATTACACTGAAGGATGCGATTGTTTTTTTTTTTCGTGAAAATCATGATACTTTTGGTCATTAAAAATTTTTTTTTGAAAGCAAGTGTCAAAAAGCTGTTGCCTTTCATTTACCCGTACTTCTGAACTTTTGTCCAGACATTACGGCTTCTTCTAACCTGAAGTAAACCAAGGCACCCCCGCTGGTTTCTAACATTACCTTTTCAACAATAAAAAGTCAGAAAATTCGGCGATTATCACAAAAAGAAAAGCAATCGCAGGTTTCCTTGAGATCGTAAATAATTACATAGCCTTTTCTTTACAGTTTAGAATTTGAATCGCTTTAATATCTTCACTAGAACTGAAGATTGTAGAGTTATACATTCTTGTAATTTTAAGCTACAATTTTTATTATTTCCTAAATTTGTTTATAAATATTTTCTTTGCATTCATGAATTATTTCGAACTTTTCCCATTGCTTCTTGTATGAAAAATAATGCTCTAAACTTAACTGTTCTTAAGTGTGCAAGAAATTTCTTACTTATTTTTTAATTTTTCAGCCTGCAAAGCACAAAAATTTTTGTATATTAACATATTTAAGGTCATTTACAAAGAATAGTTTGAGCTTTGAAATTACTATTTACCTATTACACTAACATTTTCTTGGCAATGTTGGTAAGCTTCAAAGTCAGATGACTACCATTTTCTCACTGATAGCAGTATACATTTTTTATTTTTGCTACAACTTTTCTTTGTTATGCCACAGGTTAAAAACTTGAAGTACAGGTACAAGAGTCTTGAATTTTTTTTTATTTGCTCACGCCATCTATCCTCTTTCATAAGTCAAAAATATTTTTGCAATGGCTAATCAGACAGGGAATTTCATGAGATTTCCCTTTTTTTTCAAAAGTCTATCTTCTTATCAACTGATTAGCTGTTAGTCAAAATCAACCATGATTTTTAATAGTACTCACGCGAGTCATACAAACAATCGGTGAGTGTTCTGAAGTAATTAAAAATAACATTAAAGAACGCAAAACAAAAAGATAAATTAAAATGATTGAAGAGAATATTGCTTTTTCCGCGCTTATTAATTTCACTGAAAATCGAGACGATTGACAATAGAAGATAAGCGGATATCTCAATATCTGTGGAAAGTTTAAACAAGTTGAGGTAAGCGTGCAGACTTGAGTGCAGGGTAGGTCGTGTGCTGCGAGTCACGAGTGCCGTTGAACGCCGCCCCCCTCGACGGAAAAAGGCGGCACGTTTCAAAGTCTTGAGGGGAGACATTTAAGATGATGATACTTGTTTTTCTAGATAAGCACAGGGGTGGGAGACATCAGATCACAAATAGTGCCGATTCTCGGTCTCTGAAAAGCACGTGCTCGAGACCGCTTCTTCGGTCTCTCTCGAACCCTCTACTGTTTCACTCCCACACTATCTAGGTCGTTAGCATAAGAACGCCAAGTGCTTCACGTCGGTAGTTTAGTCAGTAGGCGCTCTCACTTCAATCGTAACACACTGATCGCTTTGCTTCGCTCGCTCATTCGCCAATTCGCCCGTTCCCTTGTATCAGATTGCATAACCAGGCACGCGCCGCGCTACCGGCAACAAACCGCGAATTTACACTAAATTCAAACGCTCAACTTAAAAAAGGCTCAAATTAATAACAACTTGAATTGATATATACGGAATTTAGTAAAACTCAACTAAGTAAGAGTGAAAATTGATTTAGAGCTGTTTCTTCTGCAGACGGAACTTCGGCGTACCTCAAGATGACGATGGAAGCTTCGTCTTTGACGATGGACTACTTTGTGTTTGTAGCCTTCATCGTAATTTCGTTCGTTATACCTTTGTGGGGCAAATTTCGAGCGAGAAAAAAAGAAACGAAAGCTGATTATGTCTTCGCTACGGGAACGGTTTCCATGGGAGCTATGATGCTGTCGATCGCGAGAGGAACTCTTGGAGTCAGGTCCTTCCTGGGATATCCTTCGGAACTCTACTTCAAGGGCAGCGCGATGTGGGAAACTCTTTATGGGATGCTGTTGGCGTATCCCATTGTTTGCTTCGTTTTCGTGCCTGTTTACTACAGTCTCGGAATCACATCCGTCTACCAGTATCTGGACATGAGGTAATGTACTAATTTTTCGCTTTTTTTTATCTTGCCTTTTTTTGCTGTTCCCTGAAATTATAACAAAAAGCTTAAAGAAATTTTGTATCTACACTAGCATCGCCAATAGTGCAATTTTTTGAGCTGAGGTGAACAATAATTTTTAATCTTCTAAGTATCTCTTAAACAAACTTGATTTATTTATAAAGTTAGTAATCTTGCAAAATCGAAATTATGTGCTTTAAAATATTCTAAATTCTTTCTCGGAATTTTAGGAAATCTTTTGAAATCTTTTTCCACTTATTCTTAAAATTAATTTTTCAAATTTTTAAATCATTTGAAATTTTTCTAGAAATAATTAATAAAAATAGAAATAAATTTTTTTTATTTTTTCGAAACCTTTCACGAATATTAAAATTCATAGTTTTTTAATTGTCTGCGATTCCGGAAATTTCCGTAAGCCTTACGTTACGGAAAATTTTCATAATACTAGCCCTAATGCTATACTTCATTGGTTAGTTTTACGGAAAATTCCGTAATCCTGGTCAGTGCTGTCTTTTTTATCGTGAAATATTAAAAAGGCAATATTTTTTTAAACGCGGTGTCTAAGTTAAACGAAATTTGACTGTACAGTCAGGTACAGTGTAAATAGAACAAATATTTTAGATGAGCTGGTGGAAACTGGAAAAATGCGGATGGATTTACTCAGATGGCCTTAAAATCTTCCAGCTTATTTTTCGATAATTTTGGAAATGTTTTGAAAAACTTGTTTTCCTAATGTTGAAATTTCTCGAAATTCTTAAAAATGTGTTTCTTTTTGCAAACCTTAAAAATCTACATTCTGCTTTTAATTGTTTCAAATCTTTTCAAATTTTTATTTATTTTTAAATTTGGTTTCAAACTTCAAAATATGTTTTAAAATAATTCGCATCCCTCCTGAAAATGTTTTACATTCCTTTGAAATAATTTAAAAATATTTCCCTAAAATTCATTTTAAAAAACATTTAAATTTTCCTAGTAATCTGAGAAAGTTCTTTCGTTTCTTTTGAAATCTTTCAAAATTCTCACACCCCTTTAAAATTTTGTTGTCGTAAATCTTCAAAAATCTACATATCTTATACTTTTTAAAATCTTTACAAGTTTTAAAATTATTTTTAAATGCTTTCAAGATCGAATTCATTTTAAATTAGGCAGGTTCTATACTTAAAGTCGAAAAATCTTTCGGAGAGAAAATATGTAATTTTTCGGAGGAAATTAGGGAATATGTATTTTTGCGACTTACGACAAAACTAGCATTTCTTCGCATGTATAAAAAAAATATTGTTTGCATGTTTTCGAAATTTGAAGACTTATAAATTCTCTTCGAAATTTTAGGAAATATTATTGTAAATTTTCTCTTAAACTTCATTTTTAAAAATATGAAGATACTTTAACTGTTTCCAGGAATCTTAAAAAAACTGTTCATTTTTTAAAAACCTTTCATAGTGCTTAAAAGGCTTTTTTGCTCATAATTTTTATAAATCTATTTTTTGTTCACATGTTTTTTAATCCCAGTAACGAATAAAATGAAAACAAGCACTAAAAGTGATATTCACGTATTGTAGCAATTAGTCAGGTCTCAGCAACAATAAGTGCAAGATCTCTTGACGGGAAATTAAAAAGGTCGCGTATTAAGCTCCGGCATATTTTGCGGTATAAAAAGTTTCTAGTACGGCAAATTTTTGTGCCAATAAGGACCTTTTTGTTTCGATTTTTTTTGCTACTTTAGAAAAGTAATACAATATTCTAATATTTTATCATAAAATGAGGAATATTAAGTTATCAAAAAACACAAACAGTTATATAATAAAGAACATGATGCACTAAAAGCTAACTAAAGAATTGCTTATCACTTCACTATTCCTATAATAATACACTTCATTACTATTTTGTGCATGGTCTAGCAGATGGTCAAATTAAAATACGGCGAAAAATGCCGTATCTGCGTATACCCTTCGAATTAAAAAGAGGCAGGATAAAATATTTAGAAGAGCATTCCTTATACCTTCATTAAGTAACGAAAAAAACTGTGCACCAAAATTGCACGGTAAGACTGAAAAAGAATTACGTTCCTTGAAAAACTGTTTTTTTTTTTCAAAAAAAAAATGAAATTTTGTTGCACAATATCCTTTTTAGTGTATGCTGGTGTTGATCAGTTTTTGGTATCAGTTTTCAGCCAAATTTGGTATGAAATTATGTTCATTTGGTGGCACGTCAGACTTCCGAGCAGGAGGACTGGGGTTGATCCCTATGCCGGTACTGATGAAAAATTGCATATGCTTTGGTGGTTTGAAACCCACCTCAAACTGTAGATCCCCTCAAAATGGACTAGTTACCTCCAAAATAGAGGTTCTATGCTAAGGGGACTATCGCTTGGTGGTCGCTGATCGATTTCCAGTAATAAACACACACATGCAATTACATAACACACCAGAGCAGTGCGTTGGTGTGCATCTAACTAATGACCTCAGAGGGACGTTTCATCCACCTTAAACAGGCTGTCCCTCTCCACGGCCTAGCTAGGGAGGCTACCAGATTGAATTTGGTGAGGCTCACGTTACTGTGCAGAGGTTCGCGACTTTTTCTCTGCAATGGGGTACGCCTGGCGTACCCCATTGCAGAAATAATCATGATAATTTAAATTTTGAACAGGCTATTAAAAAAATTAAGGCTCGCGGACAGAAGAGTATAAGTGCAAAATATCGAATTTTACAGAAGACAAAAAAAGTTTCTGACTTTAATGAATTTTATTTTATTTTTGAAACATAAGAGTCATCATATGGGGGGGTAGGGGGTCATGTGTGTGATAAAGAATGATTGCATGGGAAGAAGGGGTATTGTTTAAGTGATTACGTAATCATATGTTTAAGTTCCTATTTTCATAAATCTTTTCTTGAGATGATAGCGCTATTTGAATCGATCATGGAAGGCTGAAGAAATTCAAAATTTTTATTTTGCTCTGCAGTTTGAAAACACAATAAATTATCTAGGTAAATTTTGAAATTGTCCTAATTTCAAGCATTGAACCGGTCGAGATTATTAGTTTATAGGGCTTAAAGATGAGTACGTAATTAAGGGGGGGGGGGTAATAAAGTGATTATGGTTGATTACATCGGGGAGTGGGGTAAAAAATGGGTGAAAAATTGATTATGTAATATATGGATGGCCCCTTAGATATTGCACAAAGAGCTGCATAACTTTTTATTTTTTATATTAACAAAAAAACAAGGCACTTTCGAACTAATAATTAGCTTTATTGAATCGAACTGGACCATAATCTTCTACAGAGACATCATGTGTTGGGTTAAAACTATAAGTTTAAGCCAATTAAACGCATTTGCGAAATTTGGCACTTATGCCCTAGGACCCTTAAAATATATCTTCGAAAAGTAATTGAAATGTAATAGAACACATTAAAATAAACATATATTACATGTACCACAACTGTACGACAATAAAACGTATTTGTTGAAAATTTCGTAATTTATGCAATTACGCAATGAACATACTGAACGGTCCAGTAGTATGAGGACGGTTGTTTTGAGAAATTCGCCAAACTGCTCACAAATTTTAAATAACATTTTATCCTAATTTGTGTTCAATATATCAAACAACACATCCAAATTTTACAAACAATTAGTCCTTAGCGATGTCATTGAGCTAATTCTATGAAAAGTTATTTTAAAAAAATGGAATATTTCAGTGTGTTCGTAAATTATTAATATCACGGAATATTATACATTAAAACTTTTTCTGGAGCTATTTTAAAGATAAATTTCCATGGATTTTTCAAAAATGTTGATGGAGGTTGTGAAAATTTTCCAGAAAATCATGAACATTAAAATATATATAATTATTTATACAATAGTTTTGAAAATCAATGTAGAGTTTATTAAAGTATTGTTTAAATTGTCACAACTTTCTTATCCCAAGTTCCTCTTTAGGTAAAAACTAGGGGAAAGATTTAGACACTTTCTATCATAAACTGAGAAAATTAAATGCAATTTTATCCTTACGATAAGTCTAAGAACAATGAAACATGTTCAATAAGCCGGGAGATATTATTCATTTACGAAGACACTGAAATATCCTCTTTTTTGTAATAATGCAGAATGAGCTCAATGACTTCGCATAGTGCTAATTTACATTTACATTGTATACTTTTTCCATCGCGTAAATATATATTATACTAATTATACTATATATATATAATTATACTATTATAATAATTTTCACTCAAAAGGCCTTGAATATCCCGATTCTTTTATAATTATGTGTGTGTGGGGGGGGGGGGTAAATTTATAAAACAATGAGAATAACGCGATTGGATAATTTTACATTTTTTGAGGTTTGCGGGCTTTCTTATTTCTATTGAGTATTGCTTTATTTTTTGCACTGAATGAATAGAATTTTTTTTTAAAGTTTAAAGGCATATCGATTTAAAATTTTTCCCCTTTATTTTCACTGGTGAATTTGGATGATTTTGTAATTTTTGAATTCATTATAGCATTATTCAAACACCTCTAAATATACTTCGTTGTCAATTTTCCACATGTTCAGTTGTTGATTATTTTCGTGCAATAATTACTTTGAATTTGTCACGAATAATAGCTACAACTGCATGAGAGTAAATAACTTCAGCGTTATCTTTACAAGTTGTTCTTTACATTTCAAAATAGATGTTATTTCTGACATCAGCATTAACTTTCATTATGAGATAATCTCGTTAGTAAAATACCATCCTAATGATGAAAACTTTTCCACTTTCACATAGCAGTTAGGTAAACTTACCTTTATTTCATTTTATTTTAACATAAAGAAGGAATCAGTTTTACTGAGGATATCTTATTTTTATATTTCTCACAAAAGATGGCTGTTTCCATGACAATATCGGCCTTTTTAGAAACTTGAACATAATCGAAAATTTCTTTCCATCTGTTAAGAAAAAGAAGTATTGGGAGGTATTGGATCTGATATTAGTTTTCAAAATCCAATACGTAATTGTGAAAAACACAAGATCCTATAGTTTGTCTTTATACGGACCATCTTGATTTCTTTAGAAAAATAGAATGATGAAATGATAATATGTCAGACAAATTAATTGAAGCTATCTTTATAATCTTTATTCTTTCCTAAAATACTCTTCTTCAGTGCCCTAATTATTAATATTTTATTTTTTCAGGTTTAACTCCAGATTAGTTCGGTGTCTTGCCAGTTTCTCATACGTCATCAGAAGCTTGCTGAACCTGGCTGTAACAGTTTTTACGCCATGCGTTGCTTTATATACTGTGATAGGCCTTCCATATTGGGCCAGTATAATTGGCATAACAGCCATATCCGTCGCTTTTACTCTTATGGTAAGTTAAACTAAAAAAAATAATAGCACATTAGAAAAAATGTAAAAGACACTTGAAATTGTTGTGTGCATAAATGTATTTTTACAAATCAGTATTTAATGAGGAATTAGAAGAAACTACAAGTTTGGTCTATAATGAAAATATTTTTTTAAAAATGTGGAAAGTCACAATGAGCACTGAGTCATTTTAAAAATCATTTGAAAAAATCATTCTTCTTCCGTCGTTAAATATATTATAAATTATACCTGCTGATAACAAACATTAAAATGAGTCATCGACTAAATAATTCACTTTCCTACAATAAAGCCACATATGAAATTATTTTAAATTTTCATGACTCATATGCTGACATATAATTTGTTATGTTGCTCACTACATATTAACTTTGTGTATTTTTTAGGGTGGTTTAAAGGCTGCCATAACTTCTGACGTTATTCAAGGACTTACAATGATTGGGGTTTCGATTATAATTATCATTCATGGTACCGTAGATGTTGGCAGTGTTAGTACTGTTTTCAACGTGACTAAAGAACGTGGACGCCTCGACTTTTTCAAGTATGTATTTGCCCTATCTAATATAGTAAATGTTTGATACAAAAACTAAAAAAAAACACGTTCAATGACAATATCCTTTCACATTCTTCTTGTTGATTGTTGTTAACCTTGCAAAAATAAGAAACAACATATTTTTTGGAATTGAGAGAGTTTCAATAAACATTTTGTAATAAATAAATTTAACAAATGAGTAATGATTTTTGCATTTGAAAATTTTTAGTTTTGACATGGATCCAACGATTCGAGTTTCGACAGTTTCGGCAACAGTGGGTCAGCTTTTCATGAGCTTGTCAATTTTTGGATGTCAACAAAACTTTGTGCAGCGATACTGCAGCATGAGTAGTCGCGGAAAGGTTGTCAAGTAAGTATTAAATTATTCATTGTGCATATTTATAGCACGGTTACTTCTGCGAAGAATAAAAATATCCTGAAAAATAACACTTAAGTCTGATTGTTTATAAATTTTTTCCTCACTCAGCATTTATTCACTATTAATTCTTTCTCTTTCTTCGTTGTACCTCGTTATTTTCGGAAATATATCTCTGCCAAACTCAAAATAAGTCAAGTGATGCAACTTTCCTCGTGCTCTAAAGCATCTACAAAAGTTTTTATTTCAAAACTGACATCCTGCCAAAAAAATGTAAAAATGGTACTGAAAAATTTAGTGTTTGAAATTAAGGTTAAAAATAACACGTCGAATTTTCTGCTTGAAATAATAAGGAATACGAAGACTTTTTTCTGTTACTTACAATCTTTTTCTGATCATGCGACGTCATTCATCATCTCGGTGTATTCAATATTTTTCCCAAGTTCCCTGAACGTTTATCTCATTGGACTTGAGAGCCTTCCGTACGTTCAATTTTTCTTCTACCGAGTCGCTATCCTGTTAATAATTTATATTCACTTAAGAAGCTTCATTTGAATCTTCCGTGATATACATAACTCCTTCATCCACTTTCATTTCATCCAAAACAATTTTCCGGTCCATTTTCAGCACACGTTTTTTATCCTTTGACCTATTTTGCTATTCATACTTGACTGCAATCAATACTGAACCCGATATATCTTTTTTTTCCAGGACGATGATGGCGAACATGCCTGTAATAACTGTCCTCTTCTCCCTCTCCTGGGTGGTAGGAATGGTGATCTTCGCCAATTACTTAGACTGTGATCCCTACACCAAAGGCTACATTTCCAAATTCGACGAGATAGTCCCCTTCTACGTGGAAGACAAATTCATCTATCTCCCCGGATTTTTGGGTCTCGTGATGGCGACCCTATTTAACAGTGCCCTAACCTTAGCAGTCTCGAACCTCCAGTCCCTCGCTACAGTTACCTTCGAAGACTTCCTCAGTCAAATGCCAGTCTTCAGCAACCTAAAGGACACCCAGCAGCTACATCTGATTAAGGCAGTCGGTCTGATTTATGGCTTTTTGATAATAGGAATCAGCTTCCTCGTGGGAATGCTACCAGGTGTCATTGAGTCATCAATGCTAATGACGTCAGCGACATCTGGTCCACTTCTTGGAGTTTTCGTGTTAGCAATGCTCGTGCCTTGTGCAAACTGGAAGGGGGCCTCCGCAGGGATGATTTTCAGCCACATTACCACCCTCTGGTTGACGTTTGGACGACTGATGCTGAATCTTCCAGTGGAAAATCTGCCCCTCTCTATAGAAAATTGTGCTAACGACACGTTCTCTCCGCAAGTAATGCGACCAGCGTACATCTGGTCTGAGAAGGCGCAAAATGAAATAGTTGAAGAGGTCAGCACGTCACCTCTCCAGTACCTCTATGGAATAACCTACATGTATTACGCTCTTATAGGAAGTCTGACCACCGTTCTGGTAGGCATCCTCGTCAGTCTACTCACGGCTGACCCAAAAGGAGATGTTTACGAGGAACATTTACTGCATCCCATGGCCTTAAAGCTTTCAAGACTGTTTCCTGGTCGACCTAGAATTTACTCTGGAAGCACTAGGCTTGGAGATGAAGGCAACAGCGCCAAAGACGAGGCCTCTTCAGTAACCTCCATCCCCAATGCGAACGCCAAACTCAACCTCAAGCCCGAGATGATCGAAAATGGAAAAAATTCAGGGGATTCCTACATCGAGAAACTGGGTGCTCTCAAGAGGGTCTCTCTTCAAGTTACAAATGAAATTTCCAAAGGAACAAGGCTTTAAAATTAACTCATTAAGGAAATTGATTTTGTGAGATTACGACCAGTATATTATTTCCAAACTTACATTCATCCAGGAGAATTGGTTTTGTGAACTGAAGAATGATCTGAAACAAAAGTAAACGCGAAAGGTGAAATTGCCCTTCATGAATTGTTATGCTTAGGATGCTGAAATTCCTAAGTTTTTGTATTTTGAAACAACTTTTTATAAGCATTTTATGTGACTGTGTTAGATAAAAGAAACTATCAGTAATTCCTTTTCGATATGTGGAATTGCAGTGTGCATGAAACTCAAGTGGAGTTAATGGGAATAATGTATGACTCACAACGAAAGTGAATTCTGAGGATGTGAAAAGGAATATTCCTCTTCGAGATATAGTGAATCGTGTATCTTGTTTCTGAACGTGACTTATCCCGTGGTTCGGATTAGAAAAACAGACTGACGATCCGGCGGAAAACCGGAGAAGCTATGACCAGTTTTTATCAAGTTTTATTGCCCCTAGTTGCTGATGGGCACTCGGCGGATGTGGAAAAGACAACGAATCTAGTTCTGTGAGAATGAAAAGGCTAATGAAGCCTGACTGTTTGTTTTTTTGTTTTTGAGCAATTGTTATTGAGGAAAGTTTTTAAAAGTATTGCTTATATTTATAATGGAAAATTAATGGTGCTGTACATAGTCAGAGTTAAGAATTTGTTATTTTCTTGTAATCGCAAGTGAAGATGGTGAAGATAAAAAATATTTAAGAAACGAAATACTCAAAACTCTGGTTTAAGGCGAATGCGAAACATCTTCCGAGAGGTGCATAACTTCTGCCAACGGTGTACATAAATTATTGCAATAACTTTGAAGCCACTTGAAAATTATGTTGCATATTTAAGATTATGTAATAGTTCACATTCACTTTGAATTGTACAACTTTACATCGAACTTTTGAAGTTGTGTACTACTCGCCACCTCTGGATGTGCCGGTATATGTTTGCGATCATCTTTGGTACCTTTAAGGAGGCTCTAAAAAACGGGTCGAGTGGTGTGCGCACTGTACAAGTAGGTGTATAAGTAGGTACGTATGTCACGAGATTTTGCGTATGAGACTTTGAAAATGTATGTGTATCAAAGGACATGCATCTAGAGTGGAAAAGTGCAAAATTTTACTTCTCAATTTTACATATGTCTTCTTGGATATGATGGTATGAGTCTGCGTGAATCTTGATGTCACTGCGCAGAGTGAAAGTCACACAAACAAACACGTGCGTCTAACTCAGACCACTTTTGCTGAAAACAGCGATATTTTGTGACTTTTATACATATGTAGCACACTTCCGTTTTTTTTATCAACTGCCTCGATAAACAAATCCATATTAATGGCTACACAGCCCTTGGCTAATCTTTTATAATTACAAAAGAAGAAACAAGAAACTATTTTTAACTTCGAATGAAACTGTAATTGTTATTTGTTAAAGTATGAATTGTGCGAATAGCAAAGGCTCAGTGAAGGGTTGAGACTAAGATATATAATGTCGGTTCAAATAAGAAAATTTTTTTAAGGATAATTGTTTGACCGTCCAATCTTTAAACCACATAGGTGTTGTATAATTCGTCTGAACCTGTAGATAGACATGTTTTTGTATTTCGTTGTATGAAAGAAGTGATTTAAAAGAGTGTGATTCGACTGAATCATGCATGTATTTGCCCTAGGCATAGAACTTGACTCAATTGTATTATTTTTTTATGTGACGAATTTGAAGACCAATTTAGGATTGAAATTACCAGGCCAGGCTGAACGATTAGGGCAGATATGAACGAGAGTCTTATGCTTCTCTCTATTGTAGATATAGTTGATAAGGTAGTTTACGTAGTAGTGATATTATTATAATCGGCCAAACAACCCAGTCGGTTGCTCAATGGCAGCGGTGACAGTCGACGCCTCTTCGATCTGCTAGATCGAAAAGAACTATTCTACATTTCATTTTAAAAATGTACGATGTACATATAAATATATCCAAGGTTTTTAGAAACGATTTCAATTTAACAAAGTTGTTACTTATTTCCAACATTCACCTTTCATAATTTTTAACCTAAATCATTACTGTGCTACATCGGGCCTTCAATTAATACTTTTGTTTTACAACGGGGCATCTCGTTGGACTGGGAAATTATAGGATATTTTTGATGTAATATGGGGAATTCGATTGAAAATAATTCATTTTCAAACTGGGGCGGTCAAAAAACGTACTCGTTGACATTTTTTTCCTCAGGGAATATTCTACTCCCACTGTTTCCATTTTTGAGGTTCCTGGAAAAACACATGCATGTTTAAACCAAATCGGTTATTATCAAGATGTGCCACAAAGGCCCGGAGAATTTCACAAGCATCACATGGGAAATAATTTATTTAAAAAAAAAAAACGA
>NC_046658.1:64094343-64098040 GCF_010883055.1 Belonocnema kinseyi | reverse complement strand
TATATATATATATATATATATATATATATGTCTTTATCTTTTTGTTTGTCATAAATTATTTGTATTCGACCACTGCAATATCTCCAAGCATTTTTCAACAAATGTACAATTGTTTAAACTATTTCCATTCGTTTAAGTAAATCTTCTTCCAAACTCATTTTTTACGTTGAATCGGACTGTCAGGAAGAAAATTCTTTGCGAGAAGAACTTATAAATTTTTTAAACAATGAATTATTATTTACTTGCATCTTTTTTTTTAAGAAGAGGTAGAAAAATTTAGTAATTAATATTTGGTTAACTTCATCGCCCATCATTTAATATTTACGGCACTCAGATATTACTATTTTAAATATATTTAAAACTTAGAGGAGAGTACTCGAATATGAGATATTCTCGTAATATGAGAAAACGGGGTATCCGCTAAACTAAGAGACCCACTCTGTTGGTTCTATCACTAACTTGTTGCCCTTGAAGAAAGAGTTATTTCGTGGTATAGTCCCTTTTTCATTGGGCTTCTAAAGATTATAGGCGAACTTTTTGTGAAATCGACGGTGGTCGAGTTCTTGGAAGGGAATTCTTTAAACCCTATTTATTATTCATTAAATATGTATTAAGAAGTAAAGTTTGTCTGAAGTGATGGGGATTGAATAACTAAGTAGGAAAATATCGATAGTTTTGGAAGTTTTTCATTTTACAGGTCAAGCATAGTAAGTGCATAGTTGCACGGTGTGGTTCTCATAATGAGATACCTGTGGTTTTTACAACACTGTGGCTGCGCGGCGGAAATTGGTTACAAAAGTGTTTGTGACTACTGCAAAAACTAAATATATCTAAATAGCAGTAAATTTATACTTCGGAAACATAGAATGAACTTTTTCATTAAAAATAATACTTTATTTTGCAGTTTATTAACTATTTCCTGGGGCATCTTATATTATGAAAATAGTTTGACGAGTTTGGAAAAAGCACTTTTTTACATTTTTCGTATTTTTAGCATAAAAAATTTTTTTAATAACATTTTTTATTTGAGCTTCTTATGACAAACTAAATTTCCTTTAAAATAACCTATATTACTTTTAAATTCAGTCCATAGAATTCCGACAATCACGCCAAACAGAGTTGGTATCTCATATTTGGGTATAATTAATATTTATTTCAACAATTTTTTCACTGCGAATTTGTTACAAATAGGGTAGTATTATCTGATTGAATAAAAACTTCAATAATAAGCGACAAAGATGACCAAATTTAGTCAAACTAGAGTCATCTATCTCTTTTTAAGAAAAAGTTACAAGAAAGTAATAATTAACTGTTTGAACAATTGTTGAGTGTTTTAAACGAGCAGCAGTCTTTCTTCCAATAACTAATTGCCCCACTAAGCGTAAAAAATACGTTTCAATAAGCAAGTACGAAAAAAATGATTTAAATAAATGAAAACTGTATAAATGATAATATATTTGTTAGAAAATGCTTTCAAACATTTCAGTGGTCAAATAGCCATATTGTATGGCAATTAAAGTAAAAACAGAGCTCACATGTGTCAATTTTGCGCAAAATTGTCAATTTCCATTTTTCGAGACATTTTTGGGACTCAATAAGGGAACGGGAGGCATCAACATTTAACGTTTGTTAACGGAAATTATCACAGCGAAACCCTTCAATAGCCCTCCCTTCTATATCCCTTCAGAGAATTGTCGCCGTGCATCAAGTAGGTGTAACAAGAGCTGCGTAGGGTGCGCGAGATCTGCGGTTGTCACTCAGGTGTAAAGAAAAAAAACCGGAGCGGGCTATAATTAGTTGGTCATCACCCACCGCCAGCCTCAAAATCGGCGCTATAGAAGAATTTTATTGTATTTGTATATTTCTTAATCAATTCTGATAATCTGCTGCAAGCTAAGGTTGAACGCAGATCCTACGTCTACCTCTATTTTCAAAACCCAACATCATCCCATGTTATTCTCATGGATGCACTCTATTCGAAAGGCATTTTTTTGTTACCACTAAGTTATGTATTGTAGACCGTAATCGAAAAATAATACATTTTGGTCTTGCCTTTTCCAGGGAATTTGAAAAGGTTCTAGTGTATGCCAAAATGACTTTCAGAAAGAATAAACAAAATTATCGTTTTCTTGTTATTTTTAAGCTAATTTTTTTTCAAATTCGGGTAAACAATAAACTTACATACTATGATGATATAAGTTTTCATTTAATATAGACATTATCAAAAATTATCTTATGGTCGCATACTCAAGTTTAAGTATATCGAAAATGGCAAAAATCGTGAAAAAGAATCATTTTCCTCGTTATTTTCAAACCAATAATTTTAGATAAGGTCTACACTAAATAAACAGTTATACCTCGCAGTATAGAACTTTTACCGTTCACCTGAATTAGAAAAAAAGTATTTGCTTGAAAATAACACAGAAAAAACTGAAGTTTCTATTTGAACCCGTTTTTGGTTCCAAAGGAGCTGCAACAAAAATGAACCCTACTTGCTGAAAAGGAACCCAAAACGATAAATGAGCTCTAAATAATACCACACTTGGGGTTCGAAAGGATCTCAAATGTAATTGAGCCTATCCCTAAAGAACCTATTTTTCGCTTTGTCCACTTCGGTATTATGATTAATAATTAACACAATATTTATCTTAAATCACACATGTAATCGAACTCTGGTGAACATAAATTAAAGAAGATAATTAAATTACAAAATAATAACGTAATTAAAATAGATATAATGACTTGAGAAATATAATTTGCAGGTTATGTAGCAAACTTGTAAATATAAAGTCTCATTCATGTCAGTGCTCACAATCTTGGCAACTTTTTGAACTTTTTAACCGTAATTTCTTTAGCCTAAAATAAGATTTTGAAGTGATAGATAAAAATTTACTTCGATTTTAATTAAAAATACCATATGAATTCCGAGTTCAGAGAAAGAAATAATTTTTTTTAGCGCAATGATTAATCTTGTCTCTATCGAGTTTTAAAATGTTTTTTTTTGTTCTAAAGTCAAAATAAAAAACGTTTTTTGTAAGAAAATCACAATATTTTTTCATCTGTTACTCAAAAATTCTATTTCAGGATTAATAAATCAGTTTCTAAGCATTTTCCAATCATTATTTATTATAAATGTAACATTCGAATATTTATAAAATTTAAAATGCGCGCGCCTAAAGTAACAAATCGGCTGGCGTGAAGCAAGCGCAGTTCAAAAAGTTCGAAAAATTGGGAGAACTGATTCATATGCAAGAAAATTTTCGTCGTAAGTCATTTGTCGATAAACGAATTCTTTATGCTCACATTTATAAATAAGTCATTATCAATAATATTCAATTATTAAAAAAGGAATCTCGCATTAATCCTATTGAATTTCTTTCTTTATTGTAAGAAAATACCCTAAGTATATTTTCAACTTTATAAAGTAAGGGTACCTTTTTACGTAGGTCGAATTTTAATAAGCTAATAAACTAATATGAAACATCGAGTTCATTTCTAGGCTCTCAACCAATCAAATTTGCAATAAATCAGCAAAACAGCTAGAAATGAATCTTATGAAAAATATTAATTCCACAAATAATTCAAAACATGGCTTTGTGAAAAGGTACCCTAAGTATTACGGACATGGACATAGGAAACACGGGACTAGGCATGCCATCCTAACTTGGGCGAGCTGGGTTGAATCCACGGGAGGGGG
>NC_046658.1:64088816-64094333 GCF_010883055.1 Belonocnema kinseyi | reverse complement strand
GGGGGGGGGATTCCATGAGCGGAGAGAGCCGCCATCTTACGATGTGCCATTTGATTATGCGCACGAGCATTTTTGCCGACAAACTGTGCATGAAAATATAAATATCTGGGCGCTGCCATGTTTGTCGCGGGACATCAATAGGTGGCGGACCTCCCCCCCTCATTGCATCACCCCCGCAATAGCATGCCTAGTCCCTTGTTTCCTATGTCCATGATTACGAACAGTATGCGCAATGAAATCCTGAGTAATATGTTTGCTGTTATGGGGAGATGTGCAATTACATATATGTTACTTTTTAAAAGTACAAATATATTGTCAGGAGTGACGTAGGTTGTTGCAAAAACAAATGCAAAAATGAATGTTTGTGAAGCCTCTCTACTTTTACTTAATTTAAAACAAGTAAAGGTCATTGTAATATTTGAAAATATTAATAACGGCTAATTGGCTGTGCTGATATTAATAGTGCTTGGTGAAGACTATGCTTCTAAAAGATTCACTTAATAATAATTAATTACAAATGTTTATTAATTGTACCTCAAAGATTTTTTCAATAAAATTAAGTGAATAATTTTTAAGATTTTTCATAACTTTTAAGAGTAGGTTAAAATGGGCTAGGTAAGTAATAAATTTTCACTGACAATCAATAAAATTGTATACATTTCCAATTATAAATTGACCAATGATTTTAAATCATGGTACTTTAAAGATGGTTTAGACTTAAGCCAATTTTGTATTAAAAATGCTAAAATAAGTGAACCTTAACAAGTAAGAAGAAAAATGAATAAATATTAATATCGTTTGTGTTTGCTTTACCGACATATTCTGTAAAACGCTAACTTACCAATCCGAGTTTGCAAGCGGTTAGCTTATGTATGGTCCTTGATGCTGTTCTTTTCAAGTGCGCTCTAAACGAACCCATTTGGGTCTCTACAGGTATCTGTTGGAGCTAAAGTTCCAAGTGATACCAACTTTCATTTGAGCCACAACATGAGTGAACCCCTAGCTTTTTCTGTGAATGGGAAAAATGGGATTTTTTGTGATTTTGAACAATGAACGCGTTGTGCGAACGGAAAGAATCTTTTTCTGCTTAAAGTTTCAGGAAGTAATTTTGACAGTCTCTAGACAATTTTCAGGAGTACTTTCTTATACACCCTAATACACTGAGTGCGTGTGTTTGGTTCAATTTCGGGGCATGATTCCCGATATTTCCACGCTATGAGGAGTCTTATAAAATTATACTAATGCAATTACACATAAGTGAGTCTGAAAAGATTAGTAGAATTTTTTAGAAATTTTATTAATTAAAATACTTACAATATACTGCACTTCAAAATATATAAATGAAAATTATTTAATACTTAATCTATTTTTCTTCAATATAATGACGTCAAAAATAATATCTTTAATTTATGCACTCATATAGAAACAATGCAATATTCACTAATTCCTGTTTCCTTAATTAAACACTCAATTAATAATGTAATTCATGAAATTTCCAATAATTAAGATTTATAGATTATGTCGATATTCTTAAGACAACGAAATAATACAACTTTTTATGTGTTTTTTACATTCCTATTTTCCACTTTCTAAAAACGAAAATACTTTCTCGAAAATAAATTGAAGGTTCTAGCCGCAAAACCTCCCGAACGCTAAAATGTTCAAAATTCATTTTTTGGGCTTATGTTTATCCCGAGATCCTTACGCATGTCCAAAATATTCAATCAAATTTAATTTAAAAGTCGGTGGAACAAAATTGTAAAAAAATGTCCCAAACACCGAACTTTCGATTTTGCAAAAAATCTATTTTTTCATAAAAGTTATTCTTAAATCTTTCTTTATATTGCTTTCTATTTATAATGAAATGTTTGTACAAGAAGCGTTATTTTGCAGAAAAATAAGATAATTAATCTCAAAAGCGTACGTATAAATCTTTCACTTAAATAAAAATAAGAAATGATTTCTTTGGATTATTTTACGCCTATTACTACGCTATATTATTTGAAACAAAGAAGCGGCAAAAGAAAATTAATATTTACAGTTCAATTTAAGATGTTTTGTTCGAAGTCTCTTATTTATATTTTTTCTCTCGAAACTGGTTGCATTTTTTTAACTTTCATTATCACAAGTCAGTACAGATTAGTGAGGACTAGAAGCATTTTTTGTTTTCGTTTTAACTCAAACACGTACATGTAACACAGGTTTTTTTCTCTTTGCGGTAGATTTTTTATTGTCGTTTGGGAGGCTTTTCTCCTGCATCCCTCAAATGATAATGTGAAAAGTGTTAGTAACTCCTGACGTAACGTATGCATGAACATGCCTTAGTATACACGAGGTTACCAAGCGCTTTTGTTAAAACTAGAAGAATTTTGATATAATAACTGAATTCAAGTTTGAACGGGTAGATGGTACTGCGCGGTAATATTAACCAACGCGAATAGGTGAAATGCTAGTTAAAACTTGAAATCAAATTAAATATAAAATTTGTGCAGGTTTTCACAAAAATGCAAGGTAAAATCGCATTTTGACTATCAAAAACAAATTTTTACTAAATTCGTATCTTAACTATTAGAACCCTCGCAAATATAATATAATAAAATAATAATATAATGTAAAATCTTGCTATGTACAATATCACGATTTTACGATATTATAATATGATAATTACGATATATAGCGCAGGAATTACGGTATACATTGCAATTCTTGCGATATCGTTTTCTCCGTGAGCCATAACACGCATTATAAAGTTATTTTGTACTCTATAAATTATACGTCTATATCTAAAATTGTACAGGCTTATCAAGTACAAACATTTTTGAAAATTAAGCTGCGGTGAAATATAATTTACAATTGCTAATGATATAGTTGCTAGTATATTTATACTTAAATGAACCATTTTTGCGAGTAATCTGTTCATTTCAGTGGCATCTGCGGAAGAAAAAAAACTGTTTCCAAAATTTTCCATCAAGAATTTTCCTTTGTTCCAAGAAAATGAAGATCATTGTCATTGGTAGTACTTTTTTCACCTTAGTCATTTTCTTTATTTCTATTGGTAAGTACAATTATAATACAATATTATATCTATAATACACCTCTATTTTTAGTCACAGTATATTTATTTCTACATTAAATTTTGTCTGAACAAAAGATCTTCTTCTTTCGCTCCGCTGGGAATCGAACCGCAGAACTTCCGATTTCCTTGCGAGTCCTCTTCCATTAAGCTACTAGGGAGATCGAGAGAACAATCGATCTCTCTAGTAACTTAACGGGAAAGCACCCGACCGGAAATCGGAAGTTCTGTAGTTCGATTCCCAGAGTAGCGAAAGGAGGTCTTTTCCACAAAAATTTATTAACATTTTTCTTTAATTTATAGCTCGATCTATTCTGAAAAAGACGTTTGCAATTTCTGATACTCTGCCGATATAACAGATTCCTTGAAAAAATTTATTTCCAATTCAAACCCTTGACGAAGAACACATTTTGTTCAAATTAAATATCTAAATAGATGGTCAACCACTGAAAAGTTTTACGAAAATCTTAATAGTTTCCAAGTTTGAAACTAGTTTTCTCCCATTATATTTAGTCGTTTAAATTCACATTTCAAGCAATAAAAGCCATCCATTTGGACTTCTTCTTTCAGAAGTAAGTTCACAGTCAATTCCAAGTCTTGAACAGTCTTATGAATATCCTCATATTAGTTTTTACCAAAATGAACATGGTGTACTCCAAGAATTGGACGGTTATTTTCGACCGGTAATACTGAATGGTTACATCGTTGGAGTATTTCACAATATCAATCCTATACTTCATGAACGGCAAGAGATTGCAGTGTACATGGATGGTATGGTAAACGTTCGTCTAACCAGACTAACCCTATATGAAATTCAACAAATTCCATATGATCATCCTATTCCTTACGGTCCTAGTCAGGTAACGGCAGCATACTTTGGATATTATTTTCCGTAAATTATGAGGAAAATGTGATATTATTCTGTGAACTATTCAGTATAAGACTCAAGTTAAAAAGAATATATTTCATTATTTAAAACTGTTTTTTTCAACTACGTCATTACACATGTAAATACAGCATAATTATAATGATATGCGTCATAAAAGAACGAAAGGACAGAAGCGGTAAAGTATATGTTATAATTTGAATTATGCATGGCTTGAATAGGGCTAAAATTTCGCTCTATAAAAGACTTTAAGCGTTTGAAAATATAAATTTAATTTTTCCAATAGCTTTTTAATAGTATAATAGTTTTAATTTATAGATTTTCACAATGACAATAAAAGCAATAGAGAACATGTCGTAAATGTGCTTTTCAATAATCATGATGGCTATTTAAACTTACGAAAAACAAAAGTTATTTCCCGACTTGAAAGAAGTTTTCCTAGTTTACATAATAAAAAAATTTAATTATGGGAAGCTGACATTTTTTTTCGCTAAAGTAGCCTAAACCTAACTAAATATTATAAAATTCATATAAAAACGGTTTAAGATTCGAAGTATATTTAAAATTAATAAATACAATCTTACAAAGTAGACAATTTTCATTTAAAACTTCCAATCATTAAAAAATTAAAAATTATAAGCTTTTTATAATAGGAACAAGATTAGTTCTAAGAAAATTATTTATAAATAATACAATTTGAATATTTTTAAATTGCAGTTAAGGAACTTTAAATATTTTATTTTTAGAAATTTTTGAATAATGCAAATAAAATTTGTGTGGCTTCAAACATTTTGCGATTTTTCTGTCCCAATTGTTCGTTTTATATCCTTTTATTAAATCGCACCAACTTTATGATGTGTGCAATTTTGCTTAGATAATTCTCATTTGCGGTAATAAAAAAATCATTAAGATATTCGAATTTTAGGCTAAGTTCGCTGAGTATCGGAACGCTGAAATCATTTGCACAATTTTGCTTAAATAAATCTTTCTAAGTTTAAACGAGGTCGTCACGCTCGCCTAAGAAACCGTGACAGTTTATATAAATATGAGCTGATAATCAAAGAACGTGTGCCTGCTAGAATTACATAAACGATGCTCTCTTTTTTCAAAAGAACTTGTTTCCTGTAACAGAACGTAAATAGCACTAATGATATTACACTATTAAAATTAGTATTAAGTCTAAAATACCAATGTACTACATTGAAATTAATATCTCAAACATATAAAATCGTCATTAAGAGCGCCTATATTAAATTTCTTTTACATTCACGATAATGACTCAGAAAATATAATTTTACACAACTTCAAAATAAGTTTAGCAGTAATTTTTTATTCTTAATAATAAAACATGCGAACTTCTTCGAGTTATTCCAAAATAAAACTGGATTTCAGATCGAAATGTGTAATGAAGCAAATAAACAACACAACTAACCTACAATAAACTTACATTTGTGAAGAGTAGCCGAAGGTTGGCCCTGAAATATGCGACGGAGAAGCTATCGTTGGCGACTCATACGTCATTGTTTAGTCTAGGACCCTTTGGCGCCTAGAACCCTAT
>NC_046658.1:64086910-64088716 GCF_010883055.1 Belonocnema kinseyi | reverse complement strand
GGTCCAGGAGTTGGTCACGTCACGAGGATTCTGCAAGGAAGGATCGGCGTAACTCGGAACGACGAACTGAGAGGAGCAGTGATTCTGAAATTGCACGACTTGTCGAGGTTTTGACTGGTATAGTCGGTTCGAACTCGAAACGCAGCAATCATTTTCTGAACGAGCAAATTATACCGGAATTCGATCCTTCGACAAAAACCTTATCAGCATCAGACTGGATAGAGAAAATCAACGATTGTGGTCTTGTGTACGATTGGGAGGACAAGGTAAAACTGTATTTATCTGCTTGTAGGCTAAGAGGCAATGCAAAGATCTGGAATGAGGTTACTGACGCATTCGTTCTTGAATTGGGAATTGTTTTCTAATGCGTTAATTAAACAATTTCCTGGGGAGCAGAGTTTTGGTCGGTTATTTAATGACACAGCTGCATATAAAAGTAAACCCGGGCAAGACCTTCAAGAGTATTGTTTCAATAAATTGCGGATAATTAATAAATTAAAATTGAACATTCCTGAGAATCAAGTAGTTGATTTAATCGCATATGACATACACGATGAGGCCATTCGAACGGCGATATTAGCAGCCAAACTAATCACAGTCGCTGAACTGAATCAGATGTTGACCATTTTTCCAGCGACTAGTAAAATTAAAGAAAATAAGGACGGGAAAGAATCAAAAGATTCAAGTGGATTCAAAGATTCAAAACCAGCGAACTCTAAACAAACAACCGAACGAGAACCCCTAAATAGAGATATTAAATCTAAACTTTGTCACAATTGTAAGAAGCCGGGCCATTTCAAACGTGATTGTCCCGACAAAGTAGACAGTAAAGACAACAAAATTTATACCGATAATAATGCTAAAACTATCGTGAAGTGTTCATATTGTAATAAACTTGGTCATGTAGAGGAAAGATGTTTCAAGAAACGCGATGAGCAGGCAACGGTGAAAAAAAGATGACTGGAGCCTTCAACACCTCAGGCGTTATTGGGTGACAAGGTTCAAGTTTCAAAAATTGGAAAACCATACCGCATATGTAAAATAAATGGAATCGAAAAAAAGTGTATAATTGATTTAGGTAGCGACTGTTCGCTAATTCAAGAAAAAATTGCCCGCGAAATGCAACTTGAACCCGTAAAAACCGATGTCGCCATGGTGGCGTTCAATAAAACTGTAGGTTTGCCAATAGCTCAGTCAAAAATCAAAGTTGAAGTTGACGGTATTCAATTTAAAACAATGATTTACATCTTACCAGATGATCAACTTACAAAAGAAATATTATTAGGGAGTGAAATGCTTGCTTTGCCAGGTGTAAAAGCAATATCAGATGCGTGAGGGGTAAAATTTGAAATTGAGCCTGAAATCTATAGGAAAGAATTTGAAGTTAATCTTATTAAGCGAGAAATGAGACCTATCAACAAAGATGACATATATTGTAATGGGCTTTCACAAGAGGAACAAAATCGATTATTGACTTTGTTAAATTCATATAGACAAAATGTTGCTCTCAACATACATGAGTTAGGTTGCGCTGATGTACTTGGAATGAAAATTGAGCTTGTCAGTGATATCCCAGTTGTTTATTCACCATATCGGATGTCTAGGTTTGATCGAGAAAATGCAAAACAAATAGTCTCAGATTTAGAAATCTGTGGAATTATTAGGGAGAGCTCGTCGGCTTACGTAAGCCCTATACTTTTAGTGAAAAAAAACCGGGGACTACAGAATGTGTGTCGATTATAGGGCACTAAACAAAATTACAAAGCGCATGAAATATCCCTTGCCCATAATCGACGATGAAATCGA
>NC_046658.1:64084707-64086810 GCF_010883055.1 Belonocnema kinseyi | reverse complement strand
AGCGAGGGCGCATATTTTGAATAAAATATTTGTTATCATTCTCTTGAAATAAATGTGTTTTTTTCTTGAAAAAATACCGGTTTCATATGTATACACCTGGTACTTTAAGACATTTAATGAATAATTATTATATTTGGATCAATCAAATTAAGCATCCGCTCAGGACGACGATTCCAAGCGAATGTGTTGTTTTCTCCCCTTCACATGGAGACTTTTGTTTTCGATACACCCTAGGGTTCTAGGCGACAAAGGGTCCTAGACTAAACAATGACGTATGAGTCGCCAACGATAGCTTCTCCATCGCATATTTCAGGGCCAACCTTCGGCTACTCGCTCAGAAGATTCGAAAAATAGGTCTTCACATTCGGCCGTTCCTGAATATCACGTCGTACTCGACGCACAGAACCCGTCAGCTTCCTCCTACAAGGATAATTAAAAAATTAAGTTAGTAGAGGTTTAACTAACTAGGTTAACACTGATTGTAATCCAGTGGTTGCTCCGCCATTAGAGTGATCAATTCTAATAAAAGAGCCCATTGTTTCAGTGTGATTGAAGGAAAGTAGGATGGGTATAATGGATTTCCGGTTTATTTGTCAGTAGTACCACTCAAAATATCCTGTCTACTATCATTCATCAGATATTATCCTGTGCTACTGACCTTGACCGTTGGTCTGGACCTCCGCCAAGAAACAAAGCCCACGTGAACCCTGACCAGAGGTAACACGCCAGAGTTTCCGACTCGCGGCCCCATCAAATGGTCCAGCCTACGCCAGAGGTTAAGCCCACGTTTACTTCGACCACTAGAAAACGCCAGAACCTCTGACTCGGCCCAGGCTTTCGTAAGCCACAACATTTTTCAGCCTTACCAGTTTCACGCCGTAGCATCCAAAATGACCCACGGAGTTAGCTGGCCCACTGCCGCCACCGTACGCTGGCCCGGAGTCATCTTCATGTCCCGAAGATCTTCGATCTCGTATCGATCATTCGGCAACACAGCTCTGACCTTGAACGGACCCTTGGCCTTGGCATTTAATTTCCGGCTTTCTCCAGTTGCTGGTGCTGATTTGATCTGCAACATAACTATATCATCTACTTTATATTTCGGAGTCTTAAACCTTTTTGCATCAAAAGATTTCTTTTGCTTCTTTTGCTCTTCGTCTATATTGCTTTTAGCTTTTTCGCGTACGTCCTTTAGATCAACCAGATCCAATGTTTCCTGAATCGACGAGACCAATACCGCATCGGCCATACTGCGTGGCTTAAATCCATATAAAAGCTTCGCAGGGGTATTCCGTGTGCTTCGGTTTATAGTGCAATTTATAGCACTTTGAACGTTCTTCCCATTTCCATCCCAAGTGTCTTCAGCTTTCCCTGCATAGGTAGTTGCTAATGCGTCGAGTACAGGCCGATTAACTCTTTCAGATTGACCATTAGCCCGCGATCTGAAATTATTCGGGTGGGTACACCGAATATGGCGAAGACAGTCAATAAGGCCTTGACGACGTATTCAGTTTGAATGTTTCGTACTGCCTTCAGGATGCAGAATTTGGTGAATCCATCCACTATTGTCAAGATCTGAGTGTTTTTATGAACGCTTCGAATAAAGGATCCAATGTGATCTAAATGCAACGTGTGGAAGGGTATGGCTACTTTCTCTATGGGGTGCAAGAATCCAGGTTTTTTTCCGGCCGTTGATTTGTAGTATAAACAGTTCAGGCATGCATTCACATATTTGGCTACGAACTTCCGCATTCCCCTGAACCAATAATTGTCTCTGACTTTTTCTATTGTTTTATCCAGTGCGAAATGACCTTGATCATCGTGGCACATTCTGACAACATTAAACCGAGCTGCCCTGGGAACAACCCATATATTTCCATTTTTGGTTTTACGGAAAACTACGCCACCTTTTAAATCATAAAGTTCAAAGTATTGTTTCACATTGGGTTGAACATCAACTGAAGCTAGAACATCGTGAATTATTTTAATTTCGTCATCCTACAATTGAGCAACCTTGATCCATTCGCAGGAAGTGATATCCACAGCCAAACAGTCAATAGGATTCCGACTAAAGTAGTCAACATGTGAAACTTGAGTGCCTGG
>NC_046658.1:64066419-64084607 GCF_010883055.1 Belonocnema kinseyi | reverse complement strand
GAGAAGCGAAGGTGTTGCCGTGAGTGGGTACAGTCTGCGACATCTTAAATTTCATGTATGCTATCATTACTCAACCCATTTTATGTAAATAAATCAAATATCTTGATAAAGAAGCTATAATTCGCTCAAAATTGAATTTTTTCTATGGTGGGTACCCTGGGTGTGTCCACCAAGAAGGTATACGTTAAGTCGATCATTTTTGCAAAGAAAAAAAAACCTTGAATAAACTATATGCACGATTCGCGTACAACTGAACCAAATGAAGACGAGCAGGAGGCTCGAAGCGGATTTTTTTAAATTCCACTTACAAGCAAAAATGTACAGTGATGGGTACACGGATACCCGAGTGTGCACACAAGGGTTAAATTTCTACCATTTAGGGCAAATTATGGAAAAAGTTCCACCCATACGTTTCACTTTTATCATAAAAAGCAATTCAATCAACAAATTCTAGATTATTACTTTAATTGCGAATATTGGACAAGATTTAAAGAAATATAAACACTTTGAGTTTTCAAGGATGCTGCTATTCCGACCAGTATATTAAATTTAGTATAAAATGTATATTAAATTTCAACTATTGTTTATGCAAATGACTTCATATAAATTTTTATTAAATTTAATAGAGATTTTTCTAACATTGCATGCAATAGCTTCATTCCCTGATTATGACGTGATTATCAGATCACGGTGTTTCCGAGAAAAAAAAGTTACCCCAGTTAATTTTTCACAACTTTAAAATCTTCATCAGCTATGTAAAGAACTACAATAAACCTAAATAGTAGAGACTAAACAGTTTTTCTGCAGCGTGGCAGATTTTTGCATTTTCGATTTCATTTATGTCTACTGTCAGTGATAAGTAAATAACCTTTTTTTTGTAAATACATTAACCTCTATGTTTTTTGATTTGCGGTAAGTATTCATGTTTATGTTCTAGTAAATAAAATTGTACTGTTCCGGCTAAATATAGTTTCTCTTGAATCTCTTCATTATGTCTTGAATATGTCTTCAAGACCATAATTTCTTGTCCCGTCTCACCAGCTATACATAGTTGATATATATTTATACAGATTTCTCTTCAATGGCTGTAGCTACGCCAGGACAAAAAGAGGTTCACCTATCTTAAGACACGGAAGAATAATTTATGTCTTGTTTTTATTACTACCAACAAGGCCTGCCATTTCTAGATAGGTTGGAACCAAATAGTTGACATCTGTTAAAGAGTAAAATCACACTAAATCATGGGGTATCAAATTTTTTCAGCTATTTTGATCTGCGATTTCAACTTAATATGAACCGTTTTGGAGGATCAATACATTTTAAGGAGCAAAACTTTTTTATATATGTCATTCTGAACACTAATATTTATTTGGAGTTAAGAAATAATCACTGAAATGATTTTTTTTTAATATTCATAACGATAACCAGATCTTCGAAAACTCATCAAGCTATCTTAATCTTCAATTATGAACACAACTTCCTCGAGGAAGATGAATTTTGATTACCTAGATTATCAGGTTTACGTCTCAGAATGACTAGATGTTCGAAAACCCATCAGACTGTCTTCAATCTCAGTTATAAACACAACTTCCTCGAGGATGACTTATTTTTAATACCGCGATTACGACACTGAAAAATGGTTAGTTGCGACAAGAAGTTCCTTATTAATAGAGTTGGTATTAGCTACAACAACAACTTCGATGGTAACAGTAACTAACCAGTTTTGTATGGCAACAAGTCGCCGTTATTCCTCCTATGGAGGTTATATTAGTGAGGATAGTAATGGTAGTCACAAGAAATAAATTATTTACATTTACCAGCAATTTATTTTCCAAGAAATAAAAGCAGTATAGGTAAAACCTATCTGAAAGTAGTATCTACTATCGAAACTTGTAGCGAGAACAAATAAAGTAGTAAGGACAACTACTACCAATCTTGCGAATAAAAGTAGTAACCTCAACCACGTTTAATAGCAACGGCATATATTACAAACTAAACTAGTTGGGCCTACTACTTTGTTAGTTGTCCCAACCAACTAGTTTTTTTCAGTGCAGATTTACTTCTCAGAATGACTACGTATTTGACAACCCATCAGAGTTTCTTAAATTGTAGTCAACACTACTTCCTCGAGGATGATGTATTTTTAATACCTGGTATACGATTACTTCTTAGAATGACGAGACCTTGGAAAAACGGTCACAGAATGTTACATTTCTATTCTGAACAAAACGTCATCGGCGAAGGTATGTATTTTGAACGCCTGGTCTAAGAGATTTACTTATTAGAATGAAAAGACATTGAAAAAATTGTCGAAGTTACTTAAATTTCAATTATGAACGCACTATACTCTAGAAAGATCCCTCGCAAAAACGAAGTATTGGTAATCATTTGATCCAGTACTTTTTTCGTGAAAAAGTATTGAATTTCCAATATTTATTCGCGAAAAAAGTGTCAGATCCAATACTTACCACTACTTCTTTTTCATGAGGGATGCATTTTGATAGCATCACCTACCCGGGTTTACTTATTTAGAACCATGCGAAATTTAAAAAACCTTTAAATTTGAGTAATCAACACGTTACCTCCGCGTGGATGATGTATTTTTCATACCTAGATTACCAGGTTTACTTCTCAAATTAACTAGAGCTTTAAAAACCCGTCAGGGTGATTTGAACTTCAGTTATGAACAAAACTTTCTCCAGGAAGATGTGTTTTGAAAACCGGGACTATCAGTTTTACTGCTTAAAATAATGAGACCTTGGAAAAATGGAATAGGAAATAGGAATACTTAAATTTCTATTATGAGTACATCCTCCTCGGACGATATGTATTTTAAACAGCCTGGCTACCAGAATTACTTCTTAAAATCACGAAGCTCGAGAGAAAAGGTCAAGGAATCTTAAATTTCTATTGTGAACGCACCTTCCATGGGGAAGATGTATTATGAAAGCCTGAACTACTAGATTTATTTTTTAGGACGACAAATCCTAGGGTAAACGACGGTTAGGGCGACTTAAATCTTAGTTTGTGCATAAACCTTTCTCGAAGAGGATGTATTTTGGACAACTTGAGCGCCAAGGTTTTTTCTTCTAAAGACGAAAGATAGGGAAACCTATCAGGGTGATTTAAATTTCAGTTGTCAACACAATTTACTTGAGGAAGATGTATTTGCAACACCTGTACTAACAGGTTTACTTCTTAGAATGAGAAGACCTTCGAAAAATTATCAGGATAAACAAAGCTTAGTTCTGAATGCCCTGCAGTTATAGCGAGAGGTATTTACTGCACTGTATTTTTTTATGTGTACTGTTTTGTATAGTGAAAAAATTTTCCCAGTAAAGCTAATCACTCAAATCTTATTGTGAAAAGTTATTGGGGGGGGGGGGGGGGTGATGTGTGTATTTTTAAAGTGGCCAAAAAGTAGTGAAAAAGTACAGTAGCATTGTTCCGGATTAAAAAAAAACATATATAACGTTCAAGTTGCACACAATTTATAAGTAACTATTTAAACCCATCATTTACCCAAAATTAATTTCATAGAACTCAGTAAACAGCTTTTACATCCCTTTCCGAAATTACAATAAGAGTCAACCAGGAAGGATAACTTGGCGCAGGCACACTTTTTGTGAAACTTGATAATTAACTACTTTAATAGACGTAAATTCAATAATAATCATACGCATAGGGCAGATAAGATATTTATTTACGTGCCCTATATTATTTTACTACAGTTTTCAACATGTTTAAATTTTAACGGAGCTTTTTGTAACATGTGCTCCACATTACCCACCGCTCCCCTAAATCCGATAAAAAAAATAGATTTCCGGTTATTCAGTTATAATAAAACGTCCAATTATTATGATTTTGTCGGCGACAACGGGTCTATACACTCTTTGTGAATAACCTTTTTTTTAGTCCTTACGTATACCGTTTCTATAATATATTAGAATATCTATTAAATATACATTTATTTAATTTATTAGAACAGTTACCCTTCATTATATAAAAAAAAACCTAGGGTCATTTTACAGAAAAGGGACCGGATACCTTTTCATAGGTTTAGAAAAAAATCTTGTATTATTTTAGAATCTTGTATGTAATTTACAGAAATTCCTCTAATTATATATAAAAAATCCAGCAAATTCAATATAAGTGACGCAACTTCTTTTTAATTTGCATAAAGTATGTTTAGAAGCATTAAATTTCGAATTTTCTATAAGATTTCATTAAACTCAGTTAATGTTGTTATTTTATTACATTTCTGCAAAAACATGGAATTTCAGCAATAAAATAAAAAATATGCACTTTTTTAAATCATTCAAAAATTTTAATTTTAAAGAAAACGGTTCAATTAATGAAAAATTGGCTTACATTTTACCTTTAGTTGACAGAACTTAAATTTTGATTTGGCACCAAGTATACGTATAAGAATAAAAAAAATTAATAAATATATTGATAACTTTGATTATTAAAAGAAGTTTTTGAGTGATACTCTTGATCATATACCTTTCAAATGTGCAAAAATATATCTTTTTTAAAACGTTTTAAAAAATTAAAAAAAAATTTTTTTCTTAAATTTTAAAGAATATTTAAACATCTACATGCAAGTTGGAATGAAAGCTTCTAATGTGTCCCCCCTAAGGGTTTACATTTTTCTTACACCTTCTTCTCTATTCCTTTACACACCCTCCCACACACTTACTTGGTGGTGGAAGGGGGACCTACAGTTTAAGGTGGGTTCCAAACCACCAAGAGCAACAAAACCTGAAGTACTTACAGAAAACACCTTTTTCTCTAGAGGTACCGGTCCCACGACTCTCCGGAGATTAACAACTCCCTTGCTAGGCTAGTTGTTCACCGCATGGGCCACCGAGACTCTTCCAGAGTGCGAAGAAGCGGGAATCGAACCCGCAAGCCGAAGGAGTGGGACCAAAAGCCTACGCTTTAGCCCCCACGACCATCGTCCCACTTCTACATGCAAGTTTAGAAACCTATAATTTTAAAAATAGACTTTTCTTTAAATCGGCTCATTACATTTCTGAAAAAACCTCCAATTCAGTACTAAAATAAAAAATATACCATTTTAAAAATGTTCCACAACTTCCAATTTTAATAAAAATAATGATATTCATCAACAGCTTTAGTTAAATTTTAGATTTGTTTGGCAAAATTAAAATTTAAAGTTTAAGTAAGTATGTATATGTATATATGTGGGTCATTATATGGGAGATTTACAATCAAAACTATTTTTTTCTACAAAACATTTTTTTCCGTTTTGTGTTCGAAAATAATCAACACGTATTTTTTTATTTCAATGTGATACTCAAAAATCTTGAAGTGATTTTTCAAAATTTGGTAATCGGGAAAAATAATTTATTTTCAATCGCTCACTGTAAAACAAGTTTTAAAAATAAAAAATTATTCTTGTACTGAAAATACACATTCACTCACAAGCAAAATAGTTTTTGTTCAAGATTCTCAAATATTCAGGAAAAATTTGAGAATGGAGAAATTAAATCTCCAGGTGTTTTGAATATTTCACGCGACGTCGTCTAAGTATGCTACTCGTAGCTGGCTCGCTCGCTGCAACGTGCGCGATGGATGATAAAAATTCGTAATACTTGGAGTTTTCATTTCGCCATTCTGAAAATTTTCCTGCATATTTGAGAATCCAGAACAACATTTTTAAGCTAAAAAAACTGAACAAAAAATGTTCCAAGTTCAAAAAAAATAAAATAGTTTATAAAAATGCACTATATTGTTATGAAAAAACAGGAAGTATGTGGTACTATTTTGCAAAGCTTGTGGGTAAATGCGTATTTTTAATACAAGAATAATTTTTTCATTCGAAAATTCTTTTACAGTGAGCGACTGAAAACAAATGATTTTTCCCGATTACCAAATTTTGAAAAATCATATCTCGAGATTTTCAAGTATCACATTGAAATAAAAAATACGCGTCAATTATTTTATAACACAAAACGCGAAAAACAATATTTTGTAGAAAAACAATTTGATTTTAAATCTGCCATGTCTATCAAACATTGATTTGTCTCAAAAAGTACAAAGGTACCCGAATAAAAATTCTTCGACTTTGTTTGAACTTGAATTGCCCCCAATCAGGACATGCTAAAGTCGAAAAGTTCAACTTGAGCATGTCTCACTTTTGAGACGGATCCAGACTTAAATTTATGCCTTGGAGACACGTTTCTATGCCTTGAAGATATAAATTTACCTCTTGAGTCGAATTTTTATGACTCCAAAACGAGCGGTTTATAATTTCGAGTATATACCTGTCCTAACAAAAAGGGACATTCTGACTATCATAGAAGCAAATCTTTGTTAATGATTAAACAATCTTGTACATTTGTATACAATGTGTGTGTGTATGTGTGTGTGTGCATGTATTCAATTTAGTTACGGATTTTCATTTGTATTATACTTGTTTGTTGAGTATACCGAAAGTTTTGTTTGTTTTTACGTATATTTCTAACGGCTTATGAGATTTTTCTAGAAAGTTACAATTTTAATTTTTTTGAAGAACATTTTCAAGAGGTGCACTCCTTCAGACCCGAAGATTATGCATTTTTTAATTAAAAAAACGACTAATTTAATAATTACAAATGTTTCATTTATCAATTTTAATCCGTTTTCTGAGTCAAAGAAGCTTCGTTTTGAGACAAGTTTACGCCGACTATCTCAGCCAGAACAAGGCTCGTCTTCAGAGAAGTGAACGTCCTCTTAGCGATGACAAGGCTTGAATTGAGACAAGTAAACGCCTTCTTACCTCTCGTGTCCATAAAAGTAAGACGAAGGCTTATGTCTCGACTCAGTTTTGAGACGCAGTCAAACATCGATGTCTTGGAGAAGAACTCAAGACATCACGAAGTCGAACATAAGCCGAAGCAATTATACTCGGGCAATGATTTGAATTTATTATTAAAACAAGCGTGGCACATCATGAAACTATAATTGAGTAGAAAATCCACAAACAAAACACCTTTAATTTAAAGTTGGCTCAGCTGCACCATGGATTGTGTGTATTTAAAAAAATTAATAAGTATAACAATATTATAAAGGTTTTTTGAACTCATTTTGTTGTATTTTCAGTGCATTATTTAAATTTAAAAAATTATTTCTAAAAACCAAAGCTCACCACAAACGGCTAATATTGCTTGCTCTAATAAAAACATGAGATCTTGGTTATATTTTGATCCTGCAATATGGATAAATATTAAATACCTCTTCTAACGGAAAATGAAAAGATCAGGAATTTTACAGGATATCTAATACAGTTCTCGATCTAATCACCCTGTGAATTTTACGTGAACTATTTAATGAAATTGTATATTGCTCCTTCAAAAATCACTTTCGAACAACACCTAAAACATGTTATGTTTTTCTACTGTATAATAAGCTCATTTGGTACAATAAAGGTTAAAAATAGAGTAAAACAATTATTTAAAAAGTTCAGCATTTCGAATCTTCGATATATCAAAACAAAGTAAATAAAAGTCATCAAAATAAAGTAAATTAAAACTTAAAAATACTTTAAATTTAAATTTAGTACTATTGAATGGCGAAAGTCAGTTTTAATTTGTTTGTACCAAATTTGCAAACCTCAAAATAGTAATTCTGTAGCTATTTTCAAAATCGTTATTTTGGGTCTTTCAGGATACTCAAAAACCCCCCAGAATCAATGGGAGATCTTTAGACTTATTAGATTTATCTCCTAAAAAGAAATTCATTACAAACTCATTAGTTAAAGATTTTAATCAGTGAATTTGCAATTATTGACATTCTTGTAAAGAAAACTATATTTACCAAGTATACTTCAAAACTTAAATTTAGCCCTGCTAAGAAAACCAACTTCAGGATAGTTGTGGCTAAATGCTAAATCTCAAAATAGCAATTTTTAAGCAATTATACCTATTTTTATTTTAGGTTTAAAAATCGCAGCATAAAAGCAAAATTTATTTTTAAAAAAATATTAAGGGATTGATTTAAAAACTGTAAATCTCATATTTAAACACTGAATAAAATTTTTGATCTGTCCCAGCTAAAGGTGCAGCTAGATTTCGTCTTCCAAAAAAATATAGTTGTGTCACCTAGATTATCTTGCTAATTTATCCAGATTACTTCTAGATGGCAAATTTAGCTGAAACAGCTAGAAATCCAGGTGACAGAGCTATCTTTTCTTGGAAGAAGAAATCCATCTAAACAGTTATCTGGGACCGCTAAACCATTTTTTTCAGTTTATTTTTATCTCTTTAATAAGATATACTAATCTCGGAACATGTGGAAAACCAGTCAAAAGTGTTCCATTTAAAGAGAAATTTTTCATATTACAGGATTAATAAGTAAAAATGGAGGTCAAACTTTGGATATAACAAGAAAAATTAACTTTACGGAATAATTTTTAGAATAAAAAAATAATTATTTAAATTTAAGTAATGCAATGAACACGGAAAATATGAGCAGCTAAATGAGCTATATTTATCCTTGATCTATGTACAAATATTGTACAAAACTAGATAATCAACAAACCCTGAATGTTTCAGGAGAGAGAGATAATATTCTGTAAAATTGATATCACCATTTAAAGATAAAATAAAAGTTTAATCCCAAGCTTAAGTGTTTCTGAATCGATAACAAAAAAGTATGAGTCAAACAAATTATCCAATTCCGAGAAATAGCATGGTGGAACTTTACAATCTCAAAGTTACAGCCACGAAAAAAGTGAAATTTTCACTTTAAGAAAAAAATAAAAATTAACTCCCGAGTTATTGGATTGCTAAATTGAGAGGAAAGATGTTCGATTAAAGAAAGTTAACCAATTCGAGTAAATTATTCAAGAATTTTAAAGTTAAAATTTCATGGGGTTTGAACATCTTTTTTGGATAACAACTAAAAAACTATTTTTCAATTTAAAAAATTATAAAAACCTGTCCCCAAAACACGGCGAGGCTAAATGAGCGTAAAAAATTGTATCCGAAAAAATTATTCTGTTTCGGGTAAATAAACATTAATGTGACAGTATCGTAGAGTAATAGACGATTTGTTGCTGAAACGTCTATAAAAAGGAGAAACACATCTGTTTCTCCATAAATAAGTGATAATAATTTTAAGAAATATCGTTTCTGATTGCGAGGCAAAAAATAAAGATAGAAAACCTTATAACAGTGTTTTTTTTAGGAAATGAAAATTTAAGATTTTAAGCTGAAATTTTATAGCTGGGTGGTAAAAAAATGGACTAATAGTTTTATTTAAAGGTGTTGGTTAAATCCGACTTTGATTTTTTTGTATAGACGTGGGACTGACTCAATATATTTTTTTTCCGAAGTATTTGAGAACGAAAGAAAGAAAACTTGTCGAATATTCGGGGTTCTGCGAGATCCTCAGATTAATCAAATGTTAAAAAATCAAACCTTTTGTTAGAATCGTTTGAAAATTTATTTTTTTTTACTCACAATTCTGACATCATAGAAGAATTCTCGACAGATACACAGTTTTCGAAGGGTCACGAATTAAAGACGGTGACCCTAAATTTGTCAAAGTACGTCGCGAAATGGATAAAAAAAAGGAATTAAACTGACATGTCCTGTGTGTGTGCGTGTTGTAACTGCAGTTGTAAGCCACGATACTAGATGCTTGTGCTTCTGGTTAGCCTGTTGGTTAACACACACTCTGGTTACAACACACTCACAGGACATGTCAGTTTATTCCCTTTTTTCTCCATTTGGAAAAATTTAGTGTCACAATCATCAATTAGTGGCCCTTCGAAAACTTGGCATCTATCAGAAATTCTTCTATGATGTCAGAATTGTGAGTAAAAAAATAAATTTGCAAAACGATTCTAACCGTTTAAATAGTGTCGCCTGCTACCAGCTAATTCCTCTCTTTCGCAAAATTAATATTTGTCATGAAAATGATGATTTCCTTAACAAATGGTTTTATTTTCCAACATTTTATTGGTCTGAGGACCTCGCAAAACCCCGGATATTCGACAAGTTTTCTTTCTTTGTTCTCAAATCCTTCGGAAAAAACAAATATTGAGTCAGTGCCGTACCTATCAAAAAAATTAAACGTCGGATTTAACCAACGCCCTTAAGGGCATTTTCTTTCAAAACAGTATTTTATTATTTTATTGAATTTAAAGACTGTAGGAAAGAAGAATATGGCCCCAAAAAATGTTTTTAAAAAAGGCGAGAGGTTAGGCAATTAAAAAATAAATAAAATATGAAACTAGAAGATAGAGTCAAATTTCTGGTTTTGAGTTACAAATATTCTTGCTAGTATATTATAAATGAAGTTTCGAACAAATCCTCTTAACACAAAACGATAATTTTTAATAATAATTATTATTATTTATTCATAGTAATTAAAAAAATGTAAGTATTTAAAACTTTAAATAAATAAACCTTTATTTCATTTCTCCGTATCTCTTACTAACCAAAAAAGTATACGTGAATATATAGCTAATCCAAGTACAGTCCAACCTGGATTTAATGTGAATTTTGGGGCTGACCACGACATTAAATCCAGAGTCACGTCACTATTTTTTTCCGTCCTGTTTTTTCTCTCTTGTTTCTCTTTCTCTGTTTTGTGACGCTTGAGTGAGCACCGCACATCCCCCGCAGCTCATCTCGCCCATCCCCACCGCTCGGCGTCAATTCTCGGAAACATTAAATCGAGATTCGACTGTGCATGAAAATCCTTGAATCTGAATTACAGTTGGTTTTTTCAAAAATATAAACACTTTATTCAACAATATTTAAGTTTTATTGATTTATTTTAGAGTGTTTTTCAGTTTAAACTATACATCTCTTTCGTATTAATAAAGTCTAAAAATATATTTAAAATTTTTTAAATTGTTCCAACTTGTGTCAGAAACTGAAGCGAAATGGAAAAGGTTGTGAGTGGAATTTTAAAAATCCCTTGCGACTCCCGGATAAAACTGCTCGATTTTCACGAAAGTAAAGGAAGCATAAGTATAAATGTAATGGTTGAGAGGGTGTTAGTGCTGTTAGATCACCAATTCAAAAGATAACGGGTACGAATCTCGTGGGTAACATTGCATCTGCATTGTCCTAAAGTTTTCTGCAACTTTGTAGAAGATGTATAGCACGGTCTTCAAAGTCGCATTACATACGTGGATACCATTCCAACGTTTAAAATACTAATGGAATCCCAGTAGAGCTTCTTTCTGGATCAAGAAGTTAAATAATTTTCTAAACAATCTAAACAACAAGAACAACTGCAATAAAAACAAAATAAATTCGATTCTGGAATTTGAGTTCCATATCGACTTCTGAAACCATGATAAAGCTAAAGATAAAGATAAAGATGAGAGTTATAAAAATAAGTCAAAAAAGAAGACGGTCAATCCTCAAAATCATAAGGTCAGGGTCAAACGTCAGAAACAAATTACTCATATTTCTATACTTTAGAAAACACTTCCGGAAATTTCTATTAAGAAATCATGAGTTTCAGCTTGATGTTTATTTTGGATTTCTACATATTTCTCGACTTTTATTTTCCTAGATTTGGTATTCCTTCTACTATTTATAATCTTAGTTTAAACTGTTAATAACAGGCTCGGATGATAAGGTGGTATTTCGGGGAAAATCCCGTTAAGCCAGTACTAATTTCTGGCAATTCATGCAGTTTGACTTGCAGAATTGGGCCGCTTCCTAATTCTCAAACATTTGTTTTAACCATTTTTTTTCGGCGCCGAGTTTCTATCCCAATGCGAATCTGGTTCATCACGTAGCTGTGAAAGGGCCGCCCATAAACTACATTACCAATTTAAGGGTGAGGAAGGAGTTCAGCGGAAGTAATTTTATAAAGTTATAAACTTACACAGCGTTAATCACGTTACCTGTTGATAAATTTAAACAAAGTTTGCGAATTTTGCGAAAAATAGTTCTACAACGGTACGGTTCAATAATAGCTTAATGCATTTCGAATTCGCTCTCCTGTTATGGCTCAAATGAGAAGTGATTTAATAGAACCCAATAAGAAAATCCAACTATACTTTTCTTTAAAATTTAATTCTCGTTAGTTTAAAAGTCTACTGTTATATTTCTGGTTCGGGGTTAATCTCAATTGGTTACAAATTCTACTATTTGGTGAAAATTTAAATTATTTTGTTGAAAAATCATTTTTCTTAAATGTTTATTAAAAATGCAACTATTTAATTGAATGTTTAGTTCTCTTCTCCAAATTTTATTGTTTCTTGTGACGATTCTTCATTTTAGTTGAAAATTATTCTCTTTGGTTGAAAATTTGACCTGATTGTTAACTATTCGATCTTATTTATTAGGAATTAATTTTTGGTACTGAAAATGTAAATATTCCTTTTTTTATAGAAATTTATATTTTATTTTTTGAATTGATCTTATTTAGTTGAAAATTTACTTTTCTGGGCTAAAATTCATGTATTTTGTTGAAAAAGAAGTTTTTTAACTGATAATTTAAGTATTTCATTTTTAATTAGAAATTGATCTTTTTTAGGTAAAAGTTCATCCTTTTTATTGAAAATACAACTATTTAATTGAATGTTAAATTTTTTTCTACAAAAATTATTTATTTTTCTGAAGATTCTTAGTTTGAGTTGAAAACTTTTTGTTTTAGTTTAAAATTTAAATATTCAAAAATTTTTTAACTGAAAATGTAAGTATTCATTTTTTTTAAATTTATATTTTAATTTTTATACTAATTTTATGTAGTTGATCATTTAAGTATCTGGTTGAAAATTCATGTATATATTTTGAAAGTTCGTTTTTTTTTGGTACAAAATTAATTTTCTTGCTAGACAATTTAATTCGTATGTTAAAAAGTCAGTTTTTTGGTTAAAGATTCAGCTTCTTCGTTAAAAATTAGGAATTTGGTTGAAAATTGGTATTCTTTAAGTTGAAAATTAATTTTTTTTGAGTAAAGTTTAATTATTGCATTTTTGGTTAAAAATTCACCATGTTCATTGAAAATTCAACGATTTAATTAAGGTAAACGTCCTAGTAATCGTAATGTCAACTTTCTTTCTTTTAATTTAATTTAAATGAATTTAATGTATCTTTGGTCTTATTAGATTCTAAAAATAAGTAGATTTTATCACTTAATGCTAATTTTAACATATTTTTATAATAATATAGTAAAATTAAAACCAAGTTTCACGATTTCTGGAACTATCGCGATTACTGGAACATTCACCTTAAATGTTGAATTGTTTTCTTTAAAATTCATTTTTTGCAGCAAAGATTATTCATTTTAGTTGAAAAGTTAATCGGCTTGTTAAAAAATTGATTTCATTGATCAAGAATTAATTTTTTGAACGGAAAGTGTAACTTCCATTTTTTGTAAAAGTTATATTCTAAATTTGAAATTGACCTTCTCTAAACGGAGAGAAATTTCAAGAGATCAATTCACGGAAGCGCATGATTTTAGAGCTACAATTTTTACGCGCTTTCATATCTCGGACTTTATGGTTCAAAAGCATGGAATTCAAAACGTGAGATCAAAGGAGCGTGGCATAATGTCTGAAACTTCGAGACCTATGATTAAAAAGCCAGGATTCCGAGAACTTAGTTCTCGCACCAAAGCGGGATAAAATCAAGAAGCAGTGCCGTGAATTAATATCCCGAAATTTCTCTCCGTGGAATTGAAAATTTAACTTTCTGGTTGAAAATTAAGGTATTTTATTGAAGATTCATCTTTTTTGGCAGGAAGTGAATTTTCTTTGGTGTAAATTTAATTTTTTTTTTGTATTAAGTTTTATCTTTTTTGTTGAAAATTTAAAAATTTAGTTAAAAACTAATCTTTTTTTTTATTTCAAAACTAATTTTGCTGAAGATTTCACTATCTTGATGAAAATTCGTCTTTTTTGTGGACTTAAGGGCGTATGATACTTAGAAAATTATCGATTTTACCAGTTTTAGGTTCCCCCGGTTTTTTTTCTAGAATAATAAAAAATTTGTCTTAAAAATTTGGGAAATGATAGCGAACATGCTAACGGACGTCCCCACACACTTTTTTTGTAGCTTAATTCAAAAAAGTTTGAATTTAGCAAAATGTGATTAATTTGCATAGCGCTTAGGAAATGGTATCGATTTTTTCAGTGTTAGATTCCCCCGGCATTTTTCCTAGGATAATAAATATTTTGCCTTCAAAATCTGGAAAACGATAGCGAACATGCTAACGGACGTCCCCACACACTTCTTTCGTATTTTTTTTATCAAAAAATTTTTGATATTGCTAACAACGTGCGCCTATATTTCGAGGTTATGTGTGTTTCAATTCACCCGAGCGTTACTTCCAAACTACACAATATTTTTGGCCGAAAACTTTGTACTTACAAATAAACATAGTAACTAATCTCCCGGAACTAACCTTGTTTGCAGGCAATCAAAAAAGTTTATCTCATAAATAATTTCAAGATTATCGGAAAGGCAGAGATGAAAAACGACGTAACCTCAAAAAAATGCATATTCATAAAATTTTTATTTAGCATAATAATTCTTTTTTTTATTATCCCTCAAAAAAGAGTCCGTGGACGTCCGTTATGATATTTTATAGCATCTCCGAATTCAGTTTTTAAAAATTTTTATTTTTGTGGAAAAAAGCAGGGGAAACTGTAAGTATCACATGCCCTTAAACTATGTTTGATTTAAATTAAAAATATTTGTTTGTAAAGTATTAACTATGACACGTTTCTTTGAGAATTTATCTCTTCGGCTTAAAAACTGAAATGTTTTGTAGAAAATACATCTTTGTTGTTGGTAAATGTATCTATTTTCGTAAAAGTTGAGGATTAAACTATTTTGTTAAAAATTCGTGTTTTTTTTTTTTGTTGAATTTAACTTTCAGAAAATTATTTCCAATTTTTGCTGAAAATTAATCTTTCAAACTGAAAATGTAACCATTCCATTTGTGGTTGGAAACTAATCTTTTTTAGTTGAAAGTTTAACTATTTAATTGAAAATTCATCTTTTAAAAAAAAAACTATATCCTTACTGAAAATTCATCTTTTCATGTCTAACAGTCAACGGTTCTTTGTAATATTTGAGTTTGAAAACATAACTCTCATGTTGATATTTCGTTTTTTTTTGTAGAAAATTAATCTTCTTTCTAGAAAATTCATCAATGTATGTTACAAACTTAGCTATTTGTTTTAAAATTGAAAGACTTGGTTAAAAATTCAACTATTTTATAATTCTTTTTTTTTATCTGAAAAATCATGCACTAGAAAAACTAAATTCAAGCAACAAAAAGATTGTACTACTAAGCTGTTAATTATAAAACATTGATTTTCGCTCATGTCCATGGGATGATAGGGCAATCTACAAATAAAAATAACATTGCAGAATAGTCCCACCCTGTTTTTATCCCTCGCAAAATTGTTTTATTCAAGGTCAGGTGATTAAATTTGGCAACATCGCATCGTCTGTATAGCTGTGTAGTCCGGTTGTTCCGAGCCTGCGCGGTAACATGCCGGGTGTCATACGTTTTGTGCCGGGTGATCGTTGCAGACGTGTGTACTCACAAGGTATTTTCGAATTTTATGTCTTCTAAATATCTTAGAAAAGAAATTATTGACAAGTGTCAGAAAAAATTTAACATTTATTTAACAAATAAGAGAGTGCGAAAGAATCAAGTAAAATGCAATATTTCCTAATTCAAAGGAGTAACAAATAAAAATCCATATATTAAGGGGATGCATAAAAGGGTAAAAACATAGATGTCATTAGAATCTAAAAATACCTACCCTATGTTCAATAGAAAAATATTTAATGAACGTCTTGTTGGTTGTGTAATTTTGCTTGAATATTCAACTGAGACCTTGAATGTCAGGTGTATCGAAGTGCATGCAACACTGGTTACTTTTCTATCGATGGTTTTTACTAAATCGCAAAATGTTTTTTGATTAAAAGTAAATTATTTTTACTAGGATACAAACGCTTATTTTATTTTTCATTTTTAAAAATATTATTTGTGATAACACGTTACGCACAAATTATGATAAGTGATAAAAGATCGAAATTACACTTGAACTTGCATTTCATAAATATGCGTGCAGTTGTATTTTGAAACAATTATGTAACTTTTTTGGTATTGTTTAAATCCATGAGCTACCTATACTACTTGCAAAACGTCTTGGTATTCATTAAAAAATAGTATGCTCTAGGAAAAAAAGAAGTGAAGTGTATAAATAGCTAGATGTTAACTTAAAATTATAATACTATTAGGTACTATGTCGCTGCACGTGTTGTTCTGGTAAAGAATTTGAAATTGCGATTATAATACATTTATAATATCTTTTTTTTGCTTGGACTAATTTATATCTACTGACACATGCGTTCCATTTCAAGTCAAAGCGACAAGTTACCGGTTTTGGTGATATTATAGATTATGTTATTGTCTTTATAGCACTTTCTGATTCTGTAAAAGAATTTTTAAGTCTTTCTCCACCCCCCCCCCCTCTCAGTGAAAATTAAAATAAAATATTGTGCGAAAATAATTCTCTTATTCGTAAGTAATCAAGTTTCAAATTTTCCAAGTTTTGCAAGCTGCTCAATGCAGAACTTTACATTTCCAAGAAAATGACTACAAAGGCCACAAAGCAATTGGACAAACATGTGACCAAAATCTTTTAAGGCTATCAATTATTAAAAAAGTACCACCATTTTTTTCAAGATTTAGAATTTCTTATAAGAGTAAGTGATTCACCAGTTCTATTTTAATTCTTATGGAGGTCTTTGACATTTTTAGAAATTCATAGAAAGCAACATTGAAATAAAATAATATGCTATTATTAAAATAAATTCGAGAATAAATATTAGACACTGTCTATTATTACGGCATTTTCCGTAACACTAATCGGTTAAGCATAGCCCTGAGCGAGCTGGAAATGGGTTAGTCTTACGGAACATTCCGTAATAGTAAACAAGATGTAAATATAAATATGTTTTCCAAACTTACCACCTGAGGAAAAAATGAACAAAACATTATCAATTAATTTGCTGTAAAAGATTATTATGGATGGTTTTAGCATTTTCAGGAACTGATGAATATGTTTACTGAACCTTGGTTCATAAAAAAATGCCGTCCCATTAAAATTTAGATTTGAAAATATTTTAACCTTTAAAATATATCCTGTTGGAACTTTCTTCTATCTCTGGTGTTTCTGTTATCATCTCAAATAAATTATTCTCAAATTTTCGGTACAATTTTTGGTTTAAAATTAAGCTAATTAGGAAATATCCATGAACCACATCCGGAAAAGTAAAAAAGGCGTTAAATATAGGGTGAGAGGTAAGGGGGACTTGAAAAAATTTCCTGCGTGTTTTATGGATAGTCCCTCATTTACATTCGTCAAAATGGGGTCGGGCTTGCTTAAAGTTATAAAAATTTGAAAGTTCTAAAGTTCTGATAAATTTAAAAACGTTAGATCAAACATTAATGTTATCTCATTATAGTTCACGAATATAATCTAATTTCAAGATAAGTATTCACATATTTAATTTTACTGATACGAATTCTATCTTTAAAAAAGTGGTGTAACGATATATCTCGAAAATCTAGCAATCATCCCAGTAAACAAAACGTGGAGTTTTGGCAAAAAATTTGTCAACTGTTGGGTACTGCTATAGCATTTTCCACCTGACTGTTAAAGAATTGGCCAATTCTAACTCCACGTTTTACTATCAATTTTTACCCCAGAAAGCGGTGGTAGAACCACTCAACTTTCACCCACACTCGTGAAGGGGCGGCTTATCTCCACGGCGTGGAGTTCTAATCGTGAGATTCTAGAGCTAAGCTCGCGACGATGTGCGCCTGCGCTATGGGCCTCTCTTTGTTTTGCTCGCTCCTCGCGCTCGCATATTTTGCCTTCTTCTCAGCTATACATAGCACAACAATATAAGCACTTTTGCAAAAAATATTTAGAAAAATATATAATTCCGTATTGCTCAATTATTTGTTCACTATATAAATCCATATAACTCACGTTGTAATTTTCCACTTTTTATTAGGGATTTATTTACTTAGTACATCGTAAATTACTTTCAATTTACATTAAGTTAATATTTTTGGCTGAGATACAAACGATATTGTTACCTTGAGCGATGGTTACATTGTCGTTTCTAATGTTTTATTAGAAAAAAAGTCCACAACGATAGTCCAGAATTTTC
>NC_046658.1:64046598-64066319 GCF_010883055.1 Belonocnema kinseyi | reverse complement strand
ATATATATATATATATATATATATATACACATATATATAAAATTGACTTATTTACGGATAGTTATTTGTATCATACTTGTTTGACGATGATACCGAAAATGTTGTTTGTTTTTACGTATTTCTAACAGCTCAGGAGATCCTTCTAGAAAGTTATAATTTTTATTTTGATGAAGAAAATTTTTAACGCCCCTCCACACTGTGGCTCAAGAATTCACTGTTTCTAGGACAAAAGTCTGGTGACCACGCACTAGAACTAGAATTTACCATTACTGCGCTCGTAGAACCACCCATATATTCACCCAATCAATCCATAAAGCGTTGAACCAGAATCCTGTTATTTTAAACAAAAATAATTCGATTTCAAGGAAGATTTACAATCCAGAACAATTTTTTCTTATGTTATGTTAGTTTTTTTTGTTGGAAAGTTTTATTTTAATAAAAATTTTTTAAAGATTTTTCACACTATCATCATTCTTCAGATTATCATTCATACCCGTGCAGAAATTGCCAAATATTTGCCATATTTCCGACTTGGGCCAGATCGGGCACACAATTTTTGGATGCTAAATTTATCCCCTTCTAGACCCCGGTTTGACAGCCAATTTCCACAGTCGATGGCGCCCCCTTCATTTCGGAGCCTTAAGTGAGTTGATTCCAAATCTCCCAAATTTCAATGTAAAGTGTTAAATCTCAAAAATATTTTAATTAATAATTTAAAAAGTGACGAAATAAGTGAAAAAATGCCAAACGGGAACACAAGAAGAGTGCGTAGGTATCGTATACTTTAAGATATTCTTCAGTTACGTGTTAAAGACCATAATAAGTAAATTGATCAAGTATGTTAAGATGAGACCTAACCTCGAAATGAGGTTTTTTATTCACAAGAAGACAAGCAGAAGTAATATTTAATGTGTCGAATGTGAAAACGAATTAGATCAACAATCACGTCATAAAAATATTTATTTTGACGTATTTTTAGGTGATTTTATATAATCTGTATGTGAATATAAACTTATTATGTAGTATAGTCGCTTCTGTAAAAATAACTTAAAGAGCCATTTCGATATTATAATCCGCTTATTTCAAAATAACTTTTTACATTTAAGTTCCATATAGGAATTGAAAGCAGCTTTAATTTAGAAATTAAGACCAAAAACATATTAAAAAATACTTAAATAGTTTTTCATACACAAATTCTGGCTAATATATATTGCGTCTTTCAACTTTTTCCGTTTGCTCCAAACAAGTTGTTTAAAAATATGTTGTTTCTAGTTTTACATACTCCAATGTTTTAATATCCTGATTTGCTTAATAATGATATTTTATATTCACAAATTTCAGTTGAGGAGGTGATACATACGATTTTAATATTATTTTATTAAAGAATCCCTTTTAATTAAGAATAATAAAAATAAATTAATATGGGCCCAATCAAAACCAGAGCGGGTTATCTATGGGCACTGCGCTTGGGCCCCGATCGGGTAGCGTGTTTCATTTCAAGTCTGGCCCCATCTAGGTAGCCCGATTTCGGCCAAATTCTGTTCGATCTGGTCCCGATCAGATCTATATTGGAATTTCTGCACGGGTAGCCATTAAATTCTAAACTTTGGGTTTTGTTTTTGGATTACATACTGGAAATTGGTAATTTTAATAAACAATCATTGGATTTCCCAGAAATCAGTGGGCAAAAAAATTAAGGAGGTCCCAGAGACGTCTTTCAGAGATCCTTAAGACGTCTTCTATGGCATGTCTTATAGTCCACACTGGGAAGTTTAAAGGTTTCTGAACAACTTTAGGTTATGCTCGTGTTTCAAAAAGAGTATTCACAATCTTAAACAATTTGTTATTATATTGGCGTTTTTAGTCTAAAATTGTTACATTTTAAATATATTGACCATAATTAAAGAATTATAGGATATGTTGGCGTGTTTTGACAGGAAATTGTATATTCTTAAACGAAATCATTTGGTTTCAAAAACTAAACTTACCATTTTGAAATTTGGAAATTTAGATAATATATACCATAAAATGCAGGAATTTGGTATTAATATTAATTTTTTATTTTATTTTTTGAATTGTTTAAGATAAAAGAAATAATAATCGCACTCATAGCGCGTATTTGTTTTCTGGCGTTAGCTAAATGTGGTTTACTGAACCCTACATAATTTCAAAATAGTATCAGTTTATCTCTGTTATTAATTTAGAACTGAACACTAGCAAATACAATAAATTGAGCAGATATCACCACTTCGAAGTCCACACGTGATACATGATGATTAATTTCATTTTTACATTGTATCAGTTAATATCGGATTACTCTTTCATTACACAATACTGAATCTGTAAATTTCTAATTGAATATTCGAAACTGCGATTTACAAATTTTACGATGAAACACTTTTATTATATTGAAATATGTAACGCAAAAAGATAGTTTTTGCAATTCAAATATAATTTATATAAGAGTGATGGACTGCCACGTTGACTGACAGGTTTTTACTTTCTAACTAAAAGTGCCAAGTTTAAAAGATATATTTTGAAAGTTACTTTTGAAGACATGGCCAAACGATAATTTTAAATTAAAAATTATTTCCATCAAAAATAGTGTTTTTCAATTTACTAAAGTAGACAAATATTCATAATATTCATTTCGATCATTATTTTTCCCTCTGGATTCAAGTATGCGGCAAAAGTGAACAAGGTAAATTGCCAACGTTTAGATAAGTTTAGGAATCCAATTGAACAAGTTTATAATCAAAGATTATTCATAACGTGAAGTATTTTGATAGAAAGTATAATGTAGTGTGCTTTAAAATTAACTTTCTTTTAGTATATAGTATTCATAATAAGGTTGTCCCACATAAGTACCTGCATTTGATGTCTCAATCGTTTAATTTACATTATAGATATTTCATCATTATTTTATTTTTCATTCACGTGTACTTTTACAAGCTACGTAATCTCATATCTATTATTCTTTCTATAAAATATTGGCTTGTCCTCTAAAGCGAAATGTTGGTTTTTGAATAAACATTTAAACTCTGCGTTGAGAGATCGTTCAGAAGCTACATTAACAATTTTTGGAGGGCAGGGGTCGCGCTAAAAAATGTCTGTCGAAGTAACGTCACGAACATAGATACCATGTTTATTTATTAACCATGTATCGTTTAATAATAACTTAATAACTTCAAAAATCACTTTCATATTTCAGACTTCATCCTCTTTCTCGAATACCCCAATGTTGCCTTGTTTAAATATTTTTTTGTTTGGTTTTAAAAGTCTATTATTATATGTTGGTTCGAAATTCATCTGGTTTAGTTACAATTTCTGTTATGTGGTTAAAAATGTAATAATTTTTGTGAAAATGCAATAATTTTGTTATACAACCTTTTTTTTCTTCGAAAATTTTACTGTTTTGTTGAAAATGCGTTTCATTTTTATTTTATATTAATTATTGCTACTAAAAATTTAATTATTACATTTTTGGTTTATGATTTCTTTCTTTTAGTTAAAATTCATGTATTTTGTTAAAAAACTCGTCTTTCTTGTTAGAATATTAATCTTTAAAAATAGAAAACCGATCTTTTCTAGTTGAAATTTTAACTATTTTGTAGAATATTCGTATTCGGCTTGGAAATTCAACAATTGGTTGATTATAATAAATTGATTTCGATAAAAATGCATATTTTAGGTTGAAAATTCAACTATTTTGATAGGAAGTTTGCCTTTTTGATTCAGAAGTAAACTATACATATTTATTTTAAAATGTAAATATTTAGATGAAAATTACCTTTTTTCTTGACTAATCATATTTTTGAGTTGAAAATTCAACTCTTTGTATATAATTTGTCCCTTTGGCTTTAAAATTCAACAGTTTTGTTAAATTTTTTTTATGATATACGTCTTTGGTTAAAAATGTTACTACTTTTAAAAAAATCGTTCTGGGTTTTACACACATCTTTTATATAAAAAAATAATCAATTCAGTTTTGGTGGACGATTGATTTTTTATAAGTTAAAAATTAAACTATTTAGTACAAAACTAATGTATTGGTCGAAAACTCGTCTTTTGCAGTAGAAAAATAATTTTGTTGGATGAAAATTCATCTTTTTGGATGAGGATTAAATTATTTTGTACAACATTTTCCATCTTGTCTTACATGCAACTAATTAAAAATTCATTTCTTCGTGTTTTCGAAAAATATTTTTTTAAACTTAAGAAGAATTTATTTTTATTAAAAAACATATATTTCTTTCAGTTGAAAATTTAACTGTTTCTTGGAAAATTAACCTTTCTCGATTAAAAATTAGGTTTCTTGTGCAAAATTCATCATTACCGATTTAAAAGTCGAATTATTTAAACAATATTCGACTTTTAAACTTGCAATACTGAAATTTTCGCAATTATTTTGTTGAAAATTCATCTTTTGGTAGAACATTAATCTCTGTGTGTTAAATCTGAACTATTTTGTGAAAAGTTGAATTGTATTTTAAAAATTGAACTAGTTTATTAAAACTCGTCTTTTTAGATTGAAATTCCATCTTTTTTGGTAGAAACGTCATCTTTCTTGATTAGAAATTAACTTTTTTGTTGAAAATTCAACTTTTTTCTAAAAAATTCTTCTTTTTCGCTAAAAAATGTCCCCTTTGTTTTTAAAGTTCAACTCTTTGATTATGAATGGAACTGTTTCAAAATCAATTTTTTTGTTGTTGAAAATTTGTCTCCTTGGGTTGAAAATTCTTGTCTTTTGGTAAAAAATATTTTTTGATTCAAAGTTAAATATTTTTCGCTAATTAGTAACACAGTTTATAAATAATTTCTTATTGCATTATAAGAAAAGGTGTCACCGATCGTCATTTGCTTGACGCTATAAGAGCGAAACGTCAAGTCTTGCTTTGACTGGCTAAAATACTAACCCCGAAAAGCATCAAATTGGCGTTTCAATTATCATAATGAACATCAGGCTTTGTGTTTAGGTTTCTTTGGACAAAGAAAACGGATCCTTTTCTGTACGCGGGATCTGACCTGTGGAGAAAATTTTCTGACCTTTGGAGACAATTTTCACCATGAGAGTGGAATCGAGGTGAGTAGATTTTACGACCTACTATGGACAGCAGATTTGCTCCTTTTTGGCTAACATGATTTGACGATTCAGCACAGGTTATGCGTGTTCCAACCACGCCTGTCTATTCCGTTTCCGCTTTTTCATCTGACAGCGTTGCTGCTCTATCAGGACATTTCAATCTCACAAATATCCATTCCTCCAGAGTTTGAATGCAAAATGACGCTTCTCATCAAATTAATCTATACCATTATAATACCAAAAAGAAAACAAAGATAAAATTCTTTTAAAAGATTAAAAATCGAACTGGACAAGGTCCGATAAAATAGATAACGGAGAGAACATGGGTAGCAGAGATAAATAATAATGTAATAGTAGACCAATTACATTTTAAATCAGACAGTGAGGTTCAAAGATTTTCAGGAAAATCCGATTTATTTATTGGTTCCAATATAAATTTTTTTGTTGGTAATATAAAAAAGCATCCTATCAGTTTAATGTAGACAAAGCCATTTTTGAGCCCGGTAATATTTTTTCAAATATGATTTATTCTTTTTCTTTTCTTTTAAACAATGCAAGTTGTTGCAAATAAGTAATTTTTTAGACCTTTTTTAGATGTTTTAATTTTAATCTCAACAAAATTCGATTTTTCCAAAATGATTTTTTCCATTGTGAAGCAGTGGTTAACTAAGAACAAAATTCACTAGATATGTAGCACAAATTGCAAGATATTTCTTTACAAAATCCCAAATACCTATGCTCGTTCGGAAAATAGTACATTTTTTGAAAACATTGTGTCAATTTTTGAGAAGCTTTTATATTTAAGTTTAAGAAGTTTTATATTTAAGATTATTAATTTTTAAACTAAATCGACAAATAATCCCCTATTATGAGAAAACATCATGCGAATTAAGAGGAATTTCTATTTTTTGATACTCTTGTGCGGTTAAATTGAACCTTAAAATTATCTGCACGGAGAAAAATATATATGAAAACAAGATATCTAGCTATTACCGGGTATCTCAGCGGTTTAACCATGCGACAAAAATCTAGATATTGAAGCAGAGAATCCGTAGATATTAAAAACATGATTTTATCTGACAATATGCAAGATATTAAAGAACAGAACCAATATTTTTTTAATGTGCAAAAATCACCTGTAAAGCATATTAATTTTTATAAAATCCTTTCAGATTTAACATCATAGTCCGCTGTTTATTATTTCTGATCCTCGAACACTCGCATTTTTTTGCTAATTATTCAATTTTCGTCAAGGGTAGACAACACTGCATGCAAGGGCCCACTGGCGTAGCCAGGATTTCATAAAGAGAAGGGTTTTTCGTCAAAAGTTGAGATTTTTAATAAAAAATGATTAAATTTCAAAAATGATTTATAATTTTTAAACAATTTTGAGTTTAATTGACGTTTTACAACGAAAATTGGTGTTTTCAAACAAAAATCATTATAATTTGAGCTAGATTTAGAATCTCTAATCAGTTTTTGTGTTTTAGTAGTGTTTTTCATTGGAAATTGTGTTTCTTTAAAACATTTTTTCAAAGAATATTAACAGCTTTCAACAATTTTAGGTTATGCCCCAGCGGACCGAAGGAGCGGGAAGGATACTCTACAGAGTATCCTCATAGTATTCAGATAGTATCGCTTCCGTATCATGCAACCAAAACTAAAAAAAATAGCAAACTCAATTTTTAAATTGGTGAAATTTGGATTCTACGTTGAAATTCCAATTAGAAGGTCAGGGAGTGATCGCAATAGTTTTTTTTTGCAAGAGTAAAAAGTTAAAAAAAAATTAAGACCTGTAACGCCTGTTGGCTGCTACTTACAGATGATGCGTTTGAAGTGTAGAAGTCAACAGGCGTTATAGATCTTATATTTTTTAAACTTTTTAACGTTGCAAAAAAAACTATTGCGATTACTCCGTGGCCTTCTAATGGGAATTTTAACGTAGAATCCGCGTTTCGCCAATTTAAAAGTTGATCTTTCTTTTTTTTTTAATTTTTTGTTGCATGATACGGAAGGGATACTATGTGGATAATATTGAGAATACTCTGTACAGTATCCTTTCTAGTCACTCAGTCTGCTAGGGTGTTGACGTTTTATACCAGAAATCGACAATTTTAATCAAACATTATTGGATTTCTAATAAGGTTTAATTTTTTAAACAATTTTAGGTTATCTAGTGTTTAAAATCTTTAAAAATTCTAAAACATTTTTGGAACCCCTAGAAATTTTTTAAATCACTTGGAAATCTTTTGAATCTATTCAAATAGTTAGAAATCTTAAAAATCTGTTAGAATCCCGCAAAACTTTTAAATTATTGGATTGCTCCTAAAATCCCTTAAATCTTGTGAAATCTTTTGAAATACCTTAATATCTCTGGAAATTATATGAGCCTCTTTGACATTCCTTCTGTCATAAAAATCTTTGAAAATCGTACAGATCCATTAAAATAAGATTGAAGTTCTCTAAAAAAGCTCGTTCAAGCCCCTAGAAATCTTTAAAATTCGTCCAAATATAAATTAAATTATACTTAGTTATTCATTAAAGCTTTAGAAAAAAATCGTTTCAATCGCTCCAAACCATTTAAAAATCGAGGCTTAAATCTTTGGAAATCCTACAAAATTCTTTGAAATATATTAAAATCTTGGAAAATCCGAAAAAATTCTTGGACTTTCCTTGAAATGTTGTAAATCTCTTGAAATTCTTTGAAATATTTTTAAATAAGGTTCAATCTTTCAAATCCGTTGATATTGTGTAATTTCCTTTTTATCCCTTGGAATTATTAAAATCCGTAGATTTGTAGTTTCTCTATTTTTTGTATAATTTTATTTAATATTTTCACATTTTTTATGTCAAATGAGTTTATCATAATAAACTTTCAACCAAATAGTTGAATTTTTAACACAATAGTTCATTTTCAACCACAAAACATGAATCTGCTACCATTAAAAATAAATTTTCGATCTGACAGAAGGAATTTTTATCGAAACTTTTAATCACCAGTAATTTGGTGATTGTGAATTCTCTTTTGCTAAAGCTCCTTCAGCTTTAACATTCTCATTACGTATCTCGTACTTCGCACTCGAGTTCATCTCTGAAATTATATATCATTCCCATAAATGTATATTATTATAATTCATAACTTGCATTGGTATCAAAACAGACGACGTTTCATTGTCCTATTTAAAGAAATGCGCATTCTTTAAAAAAATGTTGTTATTAAAAATTGTATTGCATATTTTGTCGTTTTTCATTCATTGAATTTGCTTATTTTCAATGCTTTTTTATGATTTGAACTTTACACATACTGTGAAATTGTTGCATAAAATAAAATAATTTTTGGATTTTCCATTATTTTGTATGCCGTCAAAATTAGAATTTTTTATTTTTCAAGAAAACTCAAAAAATTGTTATGATAATCTTTTAGGGAATTTAGAAATTAAACTTTTTCTTCTCCTGCCTTTTTTCATATCATCCGTTATTTGGCTTTAAAGGTTCATTTTCGTGTGTTTTTTGGAATTTTGTAAATGATATAACTCTAGTAATTTTTCATTTTATCAAATAAGTCATTAGGTTAAAATGTTCGACTTTTTAAATACTATAAATAACCTTACAGAGAATGTTTGAATTTTGAAGAAATTGGTCTCAAAAATATTCAAAATATGCCCACTTTTTGAATTTGTATCCAAAATGGCTGGCTAATGAACTTGACCTTTAGTTTAGGGAACTAAACGAGTGTACTAAAGGCCAATCTAATAGATTAATTTTTCAAAAGTTATCGTGTCCATAGACAGACATACAGACAAACAGAGATACAGACATACAGACAGATAGACATACAGGCAGACACATTCATAAAAACCTGTTTGTCGGATTCAGGGGGTCTCAAAACGTGGACATTTGACAAAAACTGGGGGGTGGGGGTCAAATTTTATACAAATCTAATACCTTCTCTGATGAGAATGTAATAGGACTACTTTATCAAAATAGTTTACTCTTCAACTAACAAAGGTGCATTTTTAAGCAAATGATACAATTCTCGTAAAGAAAGTTTTAAATTCAACCATAAAAAAGTTAAATTTTTTAGCGGAAAAAACGAATTTTTTAGAAGACGTTGAATTTTCAGCCTGAAAAGATACATTTTGAACCAGAAGTTCATTTTAAACTAAGGAAGGTGATTTTTCTATCATTTCCTATCAAAAAATATCTACCAGTTCGATTAAACGAAAAAATACTAATTTTAAACCAATTAACTAAATCCTTAACCAAAAAGATGAATTTTCAACAAACAAAATTAATTCTCTATCGAAAAAGACGAATTTTCAACCAATTGGTTGAATTTTTAACCAAATATTCAATTCTGTAAACATAAAGATGATTTTTTTACCAAAAGATTAATGCTCTACCAAAAAAGAAAAATTAAGTTTTTCCAAAAAACGTTATTTTAAACCGAATTATTTAATTTTCTATCCAAAAAGATCATGAATTTTGTCTTAAAATTATATATAGTCTTAATGAATGATATGTAGTAGGTGATATTTCAAGCAAAAAAGATTTTATTTTGAAATTAAGGACAGTTTAGTTCAACCAAACATGACAAATTTTCAACAATTCTCAACCAAAAAAAACTATGTTTAAACAAAATAGTTATATTTTGAACTAAAGAGATCAATTTTTTACTAAAATTGTGAATCATAAAAAGCAGTGAAATTTCAACGGATGAGTTTACCATTAATTTAAAAAAAAAAAGATTTTTTAAGCAAGCAGATTAATTTTCTAAAAATAAAATGGTTCAATTTTTAATCAAAAAGATAAATCTTCAACCAAAAAATAAATGTTTAACAGCTTAGTACAACTTTCAACCAATTATTTGAATGATCGATAAAAAAGATTACTTTTTAACGAAGTTATCAACAAAATAATTGAATTTTCAATCAAATAGAATTTTTATCCAATCCAGATAAATTTCGAACCAAAAATATAATAGAAGACTTTTCAACCAGAAAAAGGTAGATTTTCTTATTTGCTTCTATTAATTCAGTATGCATTCAAGCAGAAAAAAACTCGAAAAACTGGAAGTTTCTTTAAAGCAAATAAAAAAGAAGAATTCTTGGAAAAGGGGTAAAGAAGATAATGAGACAAAGAGTGTGAAGTATGATACATGAAAGTGATTTTCAAACTTATTAAGTTTTTAAACTGTACTGTTTGAGGGCCATATTGCACAAAATCGCTAACTCTATTCACATTTATCAACAAGAAATGTACCACATGTTATCTAAGTTCTTAACGTTACTTCCACTACTCCCAGCTTCCTCTCCCTACTACCAACCGCATTTTTTGGTGAAACCCCCTTCCCCTTCAAATCAGTAACGTAGTTTATGGACGGCCCTTTAGTTACATAAGAAAGGGAGTAAATGAAGATTGGCAGCAATTTAAAGAAAATAAAAGTATGAAAGAAAGGTTGATTATTTTGCGAGGATAATTAAGGGTTAAGTAATTGAGAAGAGAAGAGTTTTTTAGACAAACCTGGCAAGAATTTTTTCTGCTCGTTCTTAGCCAAGACTTGTGCTGATGATAATGCTCTCTTATTATCTCCCCTCTGGAATTAATGTCAGTGGCCCATTTACTACCACGAAATTACTCATTCTCTCCGAGTGATATCGGCAAATGCATTTTCTGTGAACGCTAGCAGCGACTCACATTCGCCCTCCACCGTCTTTTGCGCCTATATCCTCGTTGGGCATGGATTTAGAGCATAGCTCTTTCAAGAGGAAGTTAATTGCGAAGTCTTGATTCATGTCGATTGAAAGCCAGAGTTTACCTTAAATTAGTATAAAACTCATTCTCAAGTTAAGTCGTTCCCTTACAATAATTATTACAGTCAGAAAAAATTATTTATTTTGCTAAAATCAATTTGAGCTGAAAATACGAAAATTCTCTCTTGTTTGTAGAGAATTTTCACATTTTAAAATATCTGCTCACGCTTGCAAAGTGGGGTTGGTGACTTATAGAAATGAATATACACCGATTTACTGTTATTGACCGATGACCTATTATGATCTATTAAAATTGGATTCCTTTAAAAGTCCAACTGGAGGCTCCTTTTGAACAAATTCATCGTTTTGGGTTCATTTTTAGCAAGAGAGATTCCTTTTTGTTACAAATATTCAAAAACTTTCGAAAACTACGTTTAAAGAGATTGTGAAATGGGTTTTGATTTTATTTTTAAAAAAACACATTATCATTACAATATTCGTGCTTCTACCTCAATTTTATATGAAGTTCCCGCGGGCATAAGGAAGTTAATTCAAAAACTCAAATTTTACAGGAGACTTAAGAATCCATGTAAATTTAATGCATTTGATTTTTCTTGTAACCAAAAAATACTTTCGAGTTATTACTTAGCTCTAGCCAGCCATGGAAAGAAGATCTTGAAATAAGCAACCACCTAGGAGTTAAACCCTTCCCGCGAGTCATAATAACAGGGTCAAATAACAACGTGTACCAAAAACCGCTAGACCTGATACGGAAAAACCTACACAACTTTTTAATTTTTTATTCTAGAAAAAAAATAAAAAACCAGAAACCTCATTTCAGCTATAACCTTAATCCATCAGACAATGAAAGGAACATCCTGATTCAAGTAACCACCTTGGAGAAAAATTCCTTATTGTCAACGGTATGAAGCGTCCCCAAACACGAAAATACTGTCATATAAAGAGTAAAATAACTGTTTTAGTTTTTCATTTAAAAAAAGACAAGAAAGTATTTTCGAGTTATTAGGTGCTTTGTTCTATTGAATCGTAAAAAGAATGAGCGAAAAGGCATAATAACTTTATAAAAAAATAACAAATATAGATTTTGATCTACCAATAAAACCAACAAAGCTAATAAAATGTATTTCCGGGCATTTAGGCCTATCTGCCCTGAGACCCTTTATATAATTCTCTAATAAATTATAGAATCACCAAAATTTTAATTTTCGATTTGTCAATAGGATTTTCAATGTCTAAAAAAACAGTGATACCTATAAAAAAATATTCAAATGCGACTTTTTAGGTAATTTTAAAAGCACTTATTTCTTTTTGTAGATTTTCCTCTAAATTTCACGAAGTTTGAATTAAAATTTAATTTCCGACTTCTCAATAGCATTTTCGATGTTTTAAATGAAACCTGTCAGCTCCATCAAAAAAATGTTAAAGACGAGTTTGTAGGTCTTCTTAAAAGCAAAAATATCTTCTTTTTACTTTGTACGTATTTCTCAAAGTTTGGCATAAAAATGGAATTTTCAATTTTATAAAACGCTTTATCGCGATTTGAAAAAAAAAACACTATACGTTCCATAAAAATGGTATAAGTAAATTTGTCGATTTTCTTCAAGTCAAAAAATTTTTTCATATTATTTTCTGAATCTCATTATTAGACGGAAGATTGAATTTTTTATTTTAAATAAGTAAAAATAGTTTTTTGGACTCAGAGGCTCTCAACATGTGGAAGTTTTATGGAAAACGCCAAAGTAAAATTTTACATAAAACTAGCCTTATCGCTATAAGATGATAATGTAAAAAACGTGCGAAGAGAGACAAATTTGAAACTGGCAGTTCTCAAATTCTTATTCTTGGTGATAGATTATCAAACAAATTTAAATATTTTAAAAGATGTGAGGACCTGAGTTTTTTATTTTAAATCTTCCAAAATTAAAATACATGAATTTAGAAACATACAAAGAAAAATAAAATTCATGTCAAACAATTTTGCAAATTTAAAAATTTTTTAAAGTTATTAAAAATGAAAAATTTAGTACCCTTCTTTATAAATTTGTAATCTCTGTATCTGTTGGTGTTATAAAAAATTTTATCTTAGAAAATTACACAGAAAAGATTGAGCCGCTAATTAATATCAAGTTTACAAATTGTAAATTTTTAAGACTAATATAAAATTCTATATAAAATAATAATTTTACAACTATCTTAACTTGAGCTTAAAGCGTAAAAACTTGTTTTTTTCATTTTCGAGAATAAAATCTTCAAAGTATTTGACTTGACGCGATGCGCTATATTGAATTCTTATAAATCATCGGTTTGGATGAGATTAAGGCCATGTGACGAGAGGGTCACATGACCATACCTGGTCTTCAGTTTTTCTTTCCCAACTTACGTCTAAACCAGCGATTCCCAAACTAGTGCCGCCGGCCGATGAGGCTGCCGCCGGCAGGGGGATGCCACCCCGGGCCGGGCAGCTAGGCAGGCTCCGAGACAGGCTCCCCGCTGGGAGCAGAAGGCTACTTTCCTCGACTTTCGTGTACCTACCACGAATGACACTTTCATTGTTATGAATTTGCAATAACTGAAATTATAAAGACTTAGCTCAATTAAATTTTAATTGGCTGATTGAATTTCGTGATATAATTTAAATAAAATGAAAACAAAGTTTTTGAAAATCGGTTAATATCCGAACTAATAAATGAAATATTTACAAATATTGTGAATGCAACAAAAGTGCGATAACTCTTGAAGTTATTATCCGATCTTCTTCTACCTTTTTTTAACGTTTATTTGATAATTTAACAAATTTAACGGAACTTATTAAAATTTTATTGGTTAATACTTAACCAACTTTTCTTTTTTCTCAACCAGCTCTAATTCTCTAACAACGAAAAGGTCAGCGAAGCAAGCAACCGAGCACGAATGACTAGCGTCTAGTGTCTCACTTGGGTTCCGTATTGTGAAAAAATTAGAGGGTGGGGCCCCTGTCGCTCCCCAGAAAGTGCATGAAAAGTTTGGGAATCGCTGGTCTAAACGAAATGAGGTATCGCTCTGAAAGTTTGGGAAATGAAAGAGGAGGTAATAAAGTCCACATCTCTGCTTTGTTCCGGTGGAAATTTTGAGGAAAAAAATTTTTTAAAGAAAATACCAGTGGAAGTTATATGTTATAAGTATGTCTCTGGTCCTAAATAATTAGAATACTGAAAAAAGTTACTATTTTGGAGAAATACCGACCGTGCTGTCGTCAAACCCTGCAAGCAATTTGCAATGTTGTCAATGGGTTAATTATGAGGTTTATATTGATCAAAGTGGGGCTAAACAACAAAAATCGCTCACGAACATTATACACAAATAATCCAACAACTAATGTTTGCACTTTTGATGCAAATAAACAAATTGAAATCATTAAATAGCGCGTGTATGACATACATATCAGCTGTTTCAAAGCAGCATTAGCGCAGCGAGTAGACAATTTCGAACTTCTACGGGTCTGTGGGTAAAACAGATTGCATGATTGCCGACAGAGAAAGTGAGAAGTCAAACTTCTGCTGTAACATGGACATAGGAAACACGGGGACTAGGCATGCCATCCTAACTTTGCGAGCGGGGTGAATCCACGGGAGGGGGGAGAATTCCATGAGTGGGGAGAGCCGTCATCTTACGATGTGCCATTTGATTATGCGCACGAGCATTTTTGCTGACAAACTGTGCATGAAAGTATAAACATGTGGGCGCTGCCATGTTTGTTGCGGGACATCAAAAGGTGGCGGTTCTCCCTCCTCATTGCATCACCCCCGCAATGGCATGCCTAGTTCCTTGTTTCCTATGTTCATGTGCTGTAAAAACTGAATGCGTCCGTCGATAATAATTATTTTCATAAATAAACTTTTTTCTTTCACCAACTCTTTGCAAGGCCACAAACGATCCTTTAATATATATGAAAATTTCCCGAAAAAAATTTACGCGTTATTCAAACTTTTATTTTTTGATATGGATGAAAAAATATTGATCTTAGGACTGACTTGATCAGCTGTTATGCTCATCACATGGCCTTAACTTAGATATAAGTACATCGAAATCCGAAAATTAATGCAATATTTCAAGAATTTGGATTCCGGAAACATTATTCCTTCACGTAAATTATTGTAAAAAATGAGGAATTTAGACATCTTTTTTTATAAAAACACAGTTTATTGGAAAAAATATTATGTATTAGTAGACTTTTATTCCGTTATTCCGAGATCCATAAATCAGAATTTATCATCACTTATTAGTTTTATGAATATGTATTATCAACAAATGAACATATTAGCCGTTTTTTAACATAAGAGCACCGTTTCTTCACGGAAGAGTATAATTTGCCTTAGATGTTGTGCATTACATTGGTTTCAATACTGTTTCAGTATTCAAGATAATCTTTATAGAGATCTGCACTAACGTGACTTTGACCGTCAGCAGGAAGTGCGGCGCGCCGGCGCAAACCTCTATAATATTTTCAATTTTTATAAATATTCTTTAAGAATAAATGCACACTGATTGAGCCTTTTTTAATAAAAAATCATCTATCCTTAACATAAATGTTACATGGAACCAATATTAACAATTTCAAAAAATTGTATGAACAACTATTATAAACATGACATGAGTTTTTTAATTCTAGTTCAATGTAACGAAATATGATACATACAATTTTCAGTAATACTTTGCAGGGAAGAAATGTTGCTTTTAGGTTGAAAGCGAACAAATTGTGCATTTTTTATAATAATTATTTACACATATAAAAGATTTTGTTAAGTGCTTGTTTAATTCGCCTAGGAATCACGCACAAAGAGTTTATTGATATTTTTTTGCAAAAAGAAACTGTGGTCTTATGAAGAAAAATGGCGACATTCCTACATTATGCATTTGTTTATAATTATTGGTTACGAGAATGATTATTTATTGTTCAACAATAATGCTACGTGAAGAAATAATGTTGACGGAATAAAACTTGTCGAAAATATGCACTCATTTATCAAATTTGTTTATTGCTAATATCTCATAAGCAATTGCCTAATGGTAGCAACAAAAAATACGTATCGAATGGATTTCGATTTACTTTCATCTATTTGAGCCTCATCAAAATCGATGTTTCATGAGTGTGGTCCTCCCTTTATGAGTACAGTGCGTCGAAAGTTAGAAATATTAAACATTTTTTTCGGAAATAATAAAAAACACAGTGATTTCCAAGGAATAGTCCCTCGTTATGGAGCCTCTCTTCCCTGGGAGGACACTGACCTATTTTGAGGGGACCTACAGTTTAAGTTGGGTCCCGAAACACCAGAGCCCCGGTTTAAAGTACATGGAAAAATTTCGATTGGTATCAGCACATTTTTTTTTGAAGACACAGTACGTTATAATAAACGTCATTACTTCAAATTTTCAGATTTCTTTGAAATTTATTGAGAGATTAGAATATAATAAATAAACAAATATTTAAACCAACCTTTGATGTATGCGCATGCGCATTTCATTATATTAAAAAAATATTGTAATTATAAAAAGATGCCTGATAATAAATGTGACTTTGCTATGAATTTATTAAAATGGTTTTTATCATTTTTCTTTCTCCGAAAACGGTTTTTTTACATTCGTACGAGGGACAGACATGAAATATTTTGTAATAATATTTTCATATATTAAAAATGGGAAAAGATATACTTCAGTTCCATTAAATGGCGGACACTTAATAAGATAGGCATTTTTTATATATTAATTCAAAGGAATGGAGATATTGCGAGACTGCGGCAAAGTACTGTAATTGAAGTTGGAGGTACTTTCATATTAAATTAAAATGAATGGGAATAGAAAGGAAAAAAATAATTGTCCATTTTATAGAGGATAATAAGTCAATAAGTATAATAAGCCAATTAGATAATCACTATTTATAGGAAGTCATATGAATATCGTGTGCCTTATTTTGGTTGAGAGGCTTAAATATCTCAACATGTAATTGGAAAGGTTTAGTAGATCTAATTTTAAGTCTCATCACAATACGCAAAGTTGACGAATTTAGCGATATCATATTGGTGAGTAGCTGATGAATTTTTAGAGAATGTATGACAATTTCCAAAGTTATTATGTCGATCTTCATTAAAATGGTCATTATTATTGGAGGTAGTTGCATTATTATCCGTCCATGAAATAAATATTTGAAATCATAGATTTTGGATGTTTGGATCTCATTAAATCTTATAATGATTTCATTTCTAATTGAACATCTAAGAATTTTGAAAAGTGATACAGTGAAACCCTAAATAGTCTCTTCCATAGCCCTTTCGAGAATTGTCGCCGCCCCGCAGGTAGGTGTAACAGGAGTTCGCGGTGTCTGCGATTGTCATTCAGGGGAACACTCAGGCGTGAACAAACAAAAGCGGAGCGGGCTCTACTGAATTAGTTCCCACACAACGTCAGCCTCAAAATCGGCGCTATAGAAGAGTTTTACTGCAATTATTAAATACTATCAAGAATACTCAAACCCTGTCATTGAAATTCGCAACGTTTATAGACGAAAATTTTGATTAAAAAATTACTTTATTAAAATTTCAGTTCAAAATATTGTAAATTTTCACTAAACACTCGGTTCTCGGATTTTTTATTGATAATTAATTCACTTTGTGTCAAGCAACACCTCAAATGCATTCTGAAATGTATATAAGAAAATTCGAAAAATAATAACTTTTCTCTGAACGCTCGGTCCTCTGAATTCATTTCCTAATTACTTATAATCGGTGTCGGACAATTCCAGAAAAAGTTTCATCCTAATATGCTTATCGGGAGACTGCGTTTTATCCAGCACTCTGAAGTTTGTACATTCATCACAAAAAATGTGTACATTCTTAGAAATGCTTTGTTCTGAAATTTCGTTCGCTTGTCAGTTGTATTTTAATGTCAGGCAACAGCAAAAAAACATATTTATCACTGTATTCTTATCAAAAGAATGCGTTTTATCCAGACACGTCCTTTGAAACGCACTATATGATAAAGTGCGTGGGTGGACAGAATGCCGTGTTACATAAGGATATTGCGATAAAAATTTTTCTTGTATTGTTGAGCATCGAGTAATAGTAATTAATAAAAGAAAAATTAGGAACCGGGCGTTTAAAGGAAAGTAAGAATTTTTTGGTGGATTATGTCGTGCGTGAGTATTAATATGGACATTAATATTAAACTTTTTTTTGTACTGTTGGACATCGAGTACTGGTAATTAATAGGTAAAATAAAATTGAGAACCGGATATTCAGAGGAATGTCGGAATTTTGTCCAGAAATTTCTGTGTATAATACAACGAATTTTGCCAACGTTTTGTGAACATGCAGTTCACTTCTTCAGGGATAACCTGAAATGTTCACGAAAGATCGGCAAAATTCGTAGTTTTGGACACGACTGGAACCCATGTGCGAATTGACCGTCGGCCCACGGTCGGGCCAACCGTAGGATGGTCGGTCTAACTTTGTGCGCCACTGGTCGGGCCAATCAGCTAAATGATAATGGTCAACCGCCTTTGGCTTCTCCACCTCGAGCCGACATTTGGTCCCATTTATGGGCCATCTATTAAGATGACGCCAGCCCAATCTTCGACAAAAATTAATTTTAAAAAAGTTATTTTTTAAATTATCATTATATAATCTTCATTTTTTCATCATTTTCCAATACATAATTCGCACACACGGATACTTGCACTAATAATCGCACACTTTAACGCTTTAAAAAATCTTACTCGCACAGGATTTGAACCCTACATAAACTACCTAAACTAGGGTATTTTACCGCGCACTCTAACCACTTGGCTATCGAAATACTTGAAGTTTGGTTAAAAAAACTGTCCCATGTGCGAATTTTCCATTGGGCTATATTCGGGCCAACTTTCTCGGAGTTGGGCTAACTTTGCCAACCAGGCATTAGCCAACATACCGAAATAATAACTATGGCCCAATTCTGTTTTCCGACTATTGGCTACCATGGTTGGCCCAACCATGACTACTAAAAGTCGGCCTATCGGCGAAATTATTACTTTGGTCTGACCATGTTAGCCGACTATTGGTACAATATCCATTACCAAAATCGATCCAACTATAGCAATTACACGGAGAAAAATTTTTCATAAAATTTTATAGAACTAATCTTATAGCAGAGGATGCGATGGGTAGTTTAATAAATATAAAAAAATCACTACACTGTTCAAATTCGCACGCTATGCAAATTTTTATTCGCCTTGGGATTCTAACCCTATAAGTTTCGCATTCCTAATTCCTAACGCCTAAATCCTCTCGGCTAACCTAGCTGGGAGTATTATAAAAGAAATCTGAAATATAACCGACAGCTGTGCACGGCCATCTGCAAATTTCTGTGAATCATTCTATAAAACATATTGCTACGCTCATAATAATATATGTAATAAAATTTCAGATTTTACAAATATTACAAATTATTACTCAACATTTTATGTGATTAAACAAGATTTAAAGGAATCAATATATTATTATTATTATTACACCATTAAGCCATTTCCCTTCCGGGGTAGGCGTGACTCACTCGGCAGGGGAAAGGAGTAGTGTGTGGATGGGATAGAGATTTTTCAGATTGATCCAGAATTCTCGTGCTATTTATGTAAATAACATGTTCGTTCCGCAACACTGTTCCGACCCAGGTTGCTGATCAATCTCTCTAGCAATCACCCCAAGCGAAGAACCTCACGAAGCCCACTTGGGTCCATTAATAGCCAAGGTCTTTGCTTCAGGCGTCGTTCACTCTACTGACGCTCTTTTTATTAACTATTTTCCGCCATACTTTCCTGTCCTGGCATACTTCTCTAGCTTCTTTTATGTCCATGCATT
>NC_046658.1:64044915-64046498 GCF_010883055.1 Belonocnema kinseyi | reverse complement strand
ATAATCCTGTTGTGAAGACATTCAAGACTCAATATTCCGCGACCACCCTGACGGCATGCGATGTACAGTCGCGGAACGGAAGACTTAAGATGCATGCTTTTTTTCATGTGCATAACCTTTCTTGTCCCTATATCAAGGGATCTAAGTTCGTTCTTCGTCCATGGAATTAATCCAAATGAATAGAGTACTACCGGGACGGCAAGCATGTTCGTTGCAGATACTTTGTTCCTCGCCGACAGTTCGGAAGACCAAATCTGTCGGATGAGACGTTTGTATCTGCTTCGGAGAGTATCCTTTATAGATGTCACATCCTGAAAGCGGCTCTGTGGCACGCCCAGGTATTTATAAGTCTCTCCAGCGCAAAGGTGTCGTATGGCGCTTCTATCAACGAGCTCAGGATCTTCAGGGATGCCATTAAGTTTTCCTCGCTTCAAATAAACCTTGGCGCATTTGTCTAACCCAAATTCCATTCCAGTTTCCTTAGTATAGCGTTCGGCAATCCCCAGAGCTAGATGCAGTTGTTCTCTGTTTTTAGCATAGATCTTAAGATCGTCCATGTAAAATACATGAGTGACCTTGTACTTTCGATCTGCAGGTTTGCCGCACAAGTACCCGTCGGAATGGCGAAGTGCTAGAGATAGTGGCAATAATGTAAGGCAAAAGAGGAGTGGGCTCATGGTGTCGCCCTGAAAGACACCTCCCTGAAAGACACCTCTCATCAATCTTTCTATGCACCCAACCATGTGCGGATGAACCTTTAAGATTTCCAAAAGACAGATGATAAGTCTATGGGATGTCGAATCGAAAGCTTTTCGATAATTAATCCAGGCCATCGATAGGTCACGCTGGTAGAATGCTGCATCTTTTCAGACACATCTATCGATGAGCAGGTTTTCCCGACATGCGGCTACGCCTTTCTTTGAGCCTCGTTATTCATACATTTCTTGCCACACAGGTTCAATTGCCCGAACAATCCTATCATTTAGGATAGCTGTGAATATCTTATAAAGCGTGTACAGACAAGTTATTGGCCTGTAATTCTCCGGGTCAGCTAAGTTGCCTATTTTCGGCAGAAGTTAGTGCGCCCTTCCACCAACCACTCTGGAATCGGCTCTTCCGACTTCAAATATGAGGTGAAAATACGGGCCAAATGCTGATGGATTGAAGAAAACTTCTTCCACCAGAAGGTTTTGATACAATCTGCTCCCGGTGCGGAATAGTTCTTTATCCCTCTTAATACTTTTTTCACCTCCTCGGTAGTGATGGGTGGGCATTCTTTCTCAGGTGTTATGAGGGCAACACATAACTCCTTGAAGCTCTTTATATTTTCTGAGTCTTCGTCCAGTCTATGCTGAACTTCGTAGACTTCTCTCCAAAATACTTCGACCTCCTCTGGTTTTGGTACGTGTTCGACAGTAACTGGAGGGTCTTGGAAGAGTCGAGATGAGTCAGAGAGAAACTGTTGATTTTCTCTGACCCACCTCTCCCTCCGCTCTGGACTTCTCTTAGCGTCAGATTGTATCCGTATTCTCTCAACAATATGCTGCCTGATGGTCAGCAGCTTTGACTTGTTAAGTGTGTGA
>NC_046658.1:64010599-64044815 GCF_010883055.1 Belonocnema kinseyi | reverse complement strand
TTTATTAGAATTCAAAGGATTTCTACAAATTTCCGAAGATTTCAAGGTATTTAACAGACTTTAAAGAATTCAAGAACATTATTTATATTTCAAAATCTTAAAAGTCATTTAAATTCTACCGAAATACCTTAAAAATTCTTCAAAATTAGGTAAAGTCTCTTAAGTTCATTAAAAAAGTCTTGAACTCTTTCAAATATTTTGAAATCTTTTAAAATTCATTTATAAATTAAAAATGTTTCAAAATCAAATAACTCCATTTAAATCCCTTGCAATTCCTGAAAGTCTGTTTAAATACTTAAAAATATTTTTAAATTACATGAAAATACTTAAGCTCTTTTGATTTTCTCAAAAATCATTTACATGCTTTCTAAGATTTTAAATTATTTACTCACTTTTTAAACTATATTCAATCCATGTTTGGGACATTGCTGGGCTAATAGTCGGCCTAACTTCTTCAGAACTTTCTAAATCCCTTCATGCCGATCTCTGGGCCGACTTTGGCCCAGAGTTAGGCCGGTAGTCGACTGACTTTACACAGTAAAAGTAAATAAAGTTATATTCGACTTAATTTCAGATTTGACATGGATTAAGGAAGTACCTGAATTTAAGTGTGCAAACTATTTTAAATAAAGCACTAACTTTTCTTAAATGAGAAATCAGCATTTTTCTACTGGAATAAAGTAAAGTATTCTCCTAAATTTCAATATTCAGTTCTGAAAGTAAGTTGAAGGTAACCTGAAATAACCTGTAAGGCTTTCGGTACCTAAAATAAAGGAATATACCTTTCCTGAATTTCAGGTTCGTACCTTGCATGCCGTTACAGAACGCTTGCACTACTATACACCTCGTGGCCATTTATTCAAGCCGCATCCTACTCCAATACTCCATGTCTCGTTGGTCAGTGTCGGCTAGGATACTATGTTTCCATCATTCGAGGAGTTTTCGTTTCACGGATTTAAAAAAGTGCTGCAGTAAAATCAGTTCCAGTTATCAGCCAATATTTGGATTATTAAACCCATAAAAATAATTAAGTTATTACCAAAGTTTTTACTTCGCGACGTAAGCGACCTTTCAATACATTACGGAACGCAATTGTCTGAAGATTTTGCATCGCACCTGCCACCAATATACCGTTTCTTCCATCTTTCCTACTCGTACTTTTCCTGGATGTTCTTACAAGTTTGAACCCAACTTGTATATTTTATAAAACGAATAACTATTATATAAGAACAGCTGATGAGTGTCGGTAGGGCTTGAGAAATTCCTGGTTTTTAGTTAGAATATTACCCTTAATTTCAGTCAGGATAGTGTATTAACTTAAGGTTACACTAGCTTTCAGTATTCATATATCATTAATTGAAGAGCGAGCATACCTGAATTTCAGGTCATGGCTCCCTGAATTTCAAATAGTCCCGAGCTCAATTTCAGGAATTTAATTCGCTTAATTTAATGTTCAGATGTCATTCTTAATTTCAGATTGCCTATGCTTCTTTTTGTGACACCTTAAAATAAGCCGAATTTTCGACTTAAATTAAGTACTTTTTTTTGCTGTGTAATCGTTAACGAAAGATGTCCCATAGTTGCCCGATGGTTGGACCATGTTTGGGCCATTGTTGGGCCAAAATTCAGCCTAACTTCTTTAGAACTTTCTAAATCCTTTCATGCTGATCTCTGGGCCGACTTTGGCCCATAGTTGGGCCAGTATTCGGCTTTACTCGTTACCAAAAGATTTCCCATAGTTGCCCTGATAGTTGGTCCATGTTCGGGCCGAAGTTGGGCCAACAGCCGGTCCCACGTTGTCTGCCAACGTTCGCTGTTTAGGTTGGGCCGACATAAATATCTTATAAATATAAAAGGTGGCCCAACTTTGGCTGCCGATCTACGGCGGGCCAAAGTCGTTCCGACTTTGGGCCAACGTACCTGCTCTGGGTGCCGACCTGAATTCGCAACTGGGGTGCTGAATAGTTAGATGCTCCCAGTGCTCCTCAATAACAGAAAGATTCTTGAAATCGCCTAAGCTTTATAGAGTCACATTATTTAAAAATATTACAATATTATATAATAAAAAAATGTATAAATCAATTATTTGTTGCAAGAATGTTTTCTACGAATTTCCATAATTTTACGTTTTTAAAGTTAATTTGCGAGGAATTTCGATAAAAACAACACGATGATTAAGAAATTTTTCTTAAGATTGTTATTGTTGAAATTACAAACAAATTTAATGAATAAATGCATTAGTCAGGAATTTTTCGATAGAAACATTTGGTTTTTTTTCTATTTCAATTATTTTTAAATAAGGAATTTTATGATAATCTTAGAAAAATTCCTAATTTGTTGATTGATATTATTCTTTTTTTAAACAAATTTAGTAAACAGATACATTACTCGGGCATTTATCGGCAGTAAAATTCTTTTTTTTTTTCAATACCAGTCCTTTTAATTGGGAATTTTATGACGTTTTGAGCAACATTTATAATTAGTTGATGGATTTAATGATTTTTTAAAGCAATTCTAATTAAAAAATGCATTAATCAGATATTTGTGGATATAAAAATTCGTTTTTTCGATGTCAACTTTTTAATGAGGAACTCCATAATAGTTTTAGCAAAATTCTTAATTTCTTATCAATTTTACGTTTTTAACAAATTTAATAAACAAATTCATTATTGGGATATTTGTCAACGGAAAAATTCTTTTTTTTTCGATTTTAGACTTTCATTGGGATCTTCATAATAAATTCAGCAGCAGTTATGATTAGTTGATAAATTCTATGATTTTTTAAAACCAATTTAACAATCAAAAGCATTATTAGGGCATCTGTGGACGGAAAAATTCGTTTTTTTTATGCCAGTCTTTTCATTTGGGACCTTCATGATAATTTCAGTAAAATGCATAATTAGTTGATACATTCTAGGATTTTTTCAACAAATTTACTAAATGTATGCATTATTTGGGTATTTGGCAACAAAAGAGTTGTCGAAAATGTAAGAAAAGTCGAAAAATGCTTGATAAATGCATTTGTTTATTAAATTTATTTATAATATTAACAATAATAATTTCACGAAGAAGTTTCTTCATCATTATATTGTTTTTATCCAAAGTTCTTGCAATATAACTTTAAAAAGCGTAAACTTATGGGAAATCGTAGACAACTTGCTTTAAACAAATAATTTTTATATAATAAATTTGCTTGTTTTGTATATAATATTGCAGTATCTTTAACTAACGTTACTCTATAGAACTTAGGGGATTTCAACATAGAAAAACTGGCCATTTTTTTCATCATATTTATTTATTTATAAAAAATTAAAAACCTGATTTAAAATATAAAAAAGATGATTATGATTCTAATTTTAAAATGTATAGGTTATTCACTTTAAAATATTATTGGATAGGAAATTTAAATTAATAAATTTTGAATGCCTAATTCGCGCATGATTTTTTTAAAGGAAATTTTTCAAATAGATTAATTTGGAAAGAGGCTTGACCATTTGGGAAGCTATACTTTGAAACTATTCAGTGGTCGATGCTTTTAAAAATTTTTTTAATTTTGCAGGATTTAAAATTGAGTTTATTATATAGTAAAATAGATACATTTTGAATATGTAGCAGTATTCCATGACTAATTTTGAATGTTTCATTTCCACATTTTTAATTGTGATATTGTGTCACAAATTAACAAAGTTGTTTTATTTTTGTTCCCTGTCGGACTGAAGGAACCAAACGGAGCCTCTACAAAGTACTCCTAAAGACACGATTGGGTCCGCATTCGGTTCCTTTTTAAAAAACTGGAAAAAACAGCAAAATTAACTTTTAAATTGTTGAATTTCGGATTCTACGTTAAAATTCCCTATAGAAGGTCACGGAATAATCGCAATAGTTTTTTGCAATGGTAAAAAGTTAAAAAAAAATACGTATAACGCCTGTTGACTGCTACTTACAGGCGATACGTTTGAAGTGTAGCCGTCAACAGGCGTTATACGTGTTGTATTTTTTCAAACTTTTTACCGTTGCAAAAAAAACTATTGCGATTATTACGTGACCTTCTATAGGGAATTTTAACGTAGAATCCGGATTTCAACAATTTAAAAGATGATTTTGCTGTTTTTTCGAGTGTTTTTAAAAAGGAGCCGAATGGGGACCCAATGGGGTCTTTACGGGTATTTGTAGAGGCTCCATTCGGTTCCTTCGATCCGCCAGGGTTGATTTGAAAATAAAGTTGATAATTTAAAAGATACCTAAATAATAAATACTTACTCTCAAACTTTCCTATTTTTATTTAAGGATTTGTAATGGTTTATTCTGATTATTTGTACATTTCTCCGAGTAACACATCAATTCGACCTCCCAATAATACGAGCTGATCAATTGTGGCCGAAAGCACATCTATCGAAATGAAGTAGGTTATGTGCACTCAATGTTACGGGCACATTTGACGTCGACGGACGGGCCAACTCTTGACCACAGTTGCGCCGACTGCACTTTCACGGTCTTTTTATAACAATGAACAAGAGTTTATCTGACGGTCTGCTCATACTCGGGCCAAGGTTTGACTGACCGTCGGGTGCATCAAGGGTACTTATGACAATCCGACTGCTGCATCCAGAGTAAGACAGACTGCATTATTGGGGTCGTACCGAGCAATCTGGCACAATTTATCCGATTGTCGTACCATAGTTTGGCCGACGGTCGGCTTTTCGCTCGCAGCCGAGGTCCGTCGCCAACGCCGGTACGACCATGGCAGCTTGAAAACATCTTATATATCGGCCCAACTCTGGTTACCATAATAGGGCCGACTTTGGGCTGATGGTCAAGCTCTGGTATCCGACTGAATTTCGCACCTGGGTACATTTCAGCATACGTGGGTGGACAAAATGCAATCAACTGATAAATATAATAGGATTAAAATTTTTCTGATATTTTAAGATATCTAGTACAAGTAATTAGTTTAGCAAAATTTGAGAACCGCACATTTTGAGGAAAGTTAAAACTTTTTCCCAATTATCAAATTTAGCAAATTTTAATAAAATAATAAATATGTTCTTATGATGATTTTTAGTGTTTAAAATCATATATTGCATTATTTTTATGGTAATCAGACAGAAACAAATTAATTAAAGCAATTTTTATAAAGTGTATGCTTTTTTTAGAACGTTGCGAACTTCATTTAAATACTGAAACGTGTCATAAATTTTTTTATTATGCAGCCATCTCAAAAATTAGGGAAGCTTTTATTTTTCGTGAAATCTTGAATTTATGCCAAAAGGTTGGCCTGAAGATCTGGTGCTCGGGAAAAGACTTTTTTATTATGCCAGTAGTAAAAAATTTATTTATTTTTTATTACACAGCTGATGGTAGGGTCTTTTTAAGGACCAAGCCAGCGAATTGTACCTTGTGTTATTGATTGTTTCTAGAATATATAGTCAATGGTGTCAGGAATCAGGTGGGGATGTCATGTTCAATGTCGATGGCCCCACTGGGACCGTAGGGGACCATCGACTCAATAATGTCATCGAATGTACCGATGTTGAATACATTTTCAATGTACGTAATTCACATGAATGCCAAGGACTTTATAGACATGTTTACTGATACCTCCTTCCACAAGTTTATCAAATTCCTTTCAATTAATTGCCGAAACTATCTTATATGTTGAAAATTTTATTATAATAGAAATCACATGCAAATTAATTTCATAATTATATACATGAGTGAAAACCGCGATAATTCATTCTGCGATTCCGATATTCTGACTATTTAGATACAAAGTAAATTAGATGTAATTTGTATTTGATCGCATAAAACTAATTTCGTAATTAATATCCTCAAATCAAAAATTCATATAATTAATTTTGAATAATATTTAAGCTTTTTTGTAGGTGGAACAATAAAAATGTAATGATAGATTCAAATTGTACTTGATTGTGTGTAGAGGTTGATAGAAAAAACGTTTTAAGTGATAATTAAGGTGGTTCAAATTTATTCTTGTACAAAATTCGCTTTTTGTTGACCCCCCCCCCCTCCCATTTATTGGTTTTCATGGAAAAGAAAATCCGTAATTCTTTTCAAGATTAAAATTTTGTCCTCGGGCTTTTGCAATTAAAATGGGAGGTTTTAAGTGGGAAAAATAAGTATTTATTATTAACTTTTTATTAATTGAAGTATAGACGCGTCTTAAGGAATTTTCAAGTAATAATATATTCCCAATGATTTTTAATTTTTAATCCCACAATAGCCTTTTATGATATTCGGAAAATGCCCCAAAAAATAGCAGTTTTATATCAATTTCCTGCTAAGGATGATATTTATCAGAATTTTTTCAACGTCATTAAATTTCAATCGATAAGTTACGAGTTTCCAATGATTTTTCAACAATAATTTTAAATTCTTTAAACAATTTTTTGTCTTCTGTAGGTCACGAAAAGTTATTATCTTTCGACATAAATGAAATAAACTTGACGAATATCAAGAGCAGTACTTTTTTAGCGAATGGCAAGAGTTATATTTACTTTTTAAACATATATTCAGTAATTATTTGAACAACTAATAATAATTTACTTGTGCCTTTCTACAGGGAAGTTGGGAAAAAGTTTAGTTGCGTGGAATCTCTTACATTATGCCCCTTATCATTCATTATTTCCTTATCTTAGAACGTATGCGATATATTTTTTTAACAACAATAATTTTCTGAAACAATTAAATTTAATTTCCCTTAGAGCAACTGAACTTAATTAAACAATATAGGACATGCATTCTGAGGTAAGGAAATACTGAATAATAAGCGACATAGTGTAAGAGATTCGAAAAAACTAGACTTTTCTCCACCTTCACCATGAAGAGGCCTAAGCGAGTGATTATTAATTGTTTAAATATTCGTTCATATTTTTATAGAAACAAATGTTACTCTTTAAAATTCGTTAATTGAGTGAATAAATGCACAAAAGAATATCTTTTCACGATTTACAGGAAACAAAATGGTTTAAACCAATAAAAATTGTTTGAATAATTGCTAAACGTTCTTAAGAAAATAGTCTTAAAATTTGTTAAATGTGTTAATGAATTCTATAAAATCATAAATTTTGCACTTTTTAGGGGGAAAAAGTGTTCAAACCAATTAAATTGGTTTCAATGATTACAAAATATATTTTAAAATATATTACTTCCAACAATCGTAAATTGTTTTATTAATTTCAGGAAATAATAACTTTTTAAGATTTTAAGGAGGAAAGATTGTTTAAATAAATGAAAATTGTTTGTATAATTACCAAATTTGTTGAACAGAAAGTACTAATCTTGTAACTTTATATAATTTATTATTAAATAATTACAGGAAATAAAACTTGTTTAAGAAAATGAATATGGTTTTTAAACAATGGAAAATTAATTAAATAGTACATGGAAACTCTTCACTTACCAATAAAAAATTATTTTTGTGGAAATAATTCAAAAAAATATCGTCTTTAGCATGAATTTGATAAAAAAGTGCTATTTTGCTTTTTTGGGGGTATTTTCGTGGCATCATGAAAGGGGATTAGCGTGCCAAAATTGAAAGTTATTGGATGGAAATTATTTCTTGAACTTCTTTTTTCCATTTTTTTGAAAAGAAGAAAGCAAAAGTACGGATTTTCATTTTCCGTAAAACGAACAAATTAGGGGCTTTAAACTAGGTCATAATTAACATGTAATCGTGACAAATTTTGCTACAGACTGTCGTTAATAAACAAAAACACGAATAATTTAATTTTATTATGTTGGCAACTTGCTTATTTCTTTCAAAGTTCTTTGCTTGGTTGTGCTTTTTAGTTTTTGCTCGCCACCTAAAGGCAAAAAAATTACTTTGATACACAAGCCTAACCTTTCAACAAATTTGTTACCTTGTGCCAAATGCCATTTCTTATAAAAACACATCAATTGTATTTTCGATGAAAATTAAGTGAATTAATGAGAAAGTTTTGAAGTCAAGAGTTTTACAAATTGAAGGAACCGGTGAAAAAAATTGAAAGCAATTTAATTTTTAAAAAAATGATAATCTGCGAGCATACACAATTTTCCTTGCCATCTCATAAAGATATATTATTCAATTAAAAAATAGTAAGTAAGTGGTAAAAAAGACTGACTATATCATTTATTTTTTCTATTGCTACTCAAAGAAAAGTACGACAAAATTTTTGCTTCAAGCCCAGTCACTGTAGGGCAGTCAATTGTAGGGCTTCTAGAGAACATCTAAAGAATAATTCAGTGTATTAGTTATATGGTTTTTGACGCCACATATCCACGGCCTGGGTCAAAATTCTTCGACTTATCTTCGACTTGAATAGCCCCCAATCAAGACATGCTGAAGTCGAAAAGTTCTACTTTAACATGTCTAAGTTTTGAGACGAAGTCAGACTAACAAAAAGGGTCATTCTGACTGTCATACCCGGGTGGAGATTAAACTCGGGGGCTGGCCATTTTACGGCTGGAAAGCCGGGAGCTGGCCGGGGAGCCCGACTTTAAGTCGGGCTGTGGCCGCGGTTTCTGGTCTGAATCCGGCCAGCATTGTCACGCTGCGCTCGCCAGCGTCCACCCATGGAGTTTATACTATTTTACAATGTTTAAGAATGTTATAAAATGTAAATTTTTTATGAACATTTGCAATTTTTCATAAAGATGGAACTTACAATGTTTCTTGAAAAAAATTTAAATCACATATTTTTCAGAAATTTTGAAATGTGCGTAAAGTAATTTTAAAATCACGCCAAAAAACTCTTTGTTTCGAGGCTATTGTCAATTTCTTTTTATATTGTATATTAGGTATATTGTATATTGTTGTATATTGTATATTGTATATCAGGTATTTATATATATGTCTGAGCATTCGATCATAAGATTTGTCCGATCAAAGCCCAGTCAGCCCCCGACTGAGGGTTTGACATACATTTTGCCTAGCGAGTTTCCGACCAGTGCACGGCTAGGCTCTTTAAAAAACAAACATAGCCCGACCAGTCCCCGACCAGAAACCTTGTTTTACTAGGGCTAACCCGGGCTATTTCCACACGGTTAATAGCTAATCTTTCTTAATGATTAAACAATCTTGTATATCTTTATACAATATATGTATTCAATTAATTTACTTACAGATTTTCATTTGTGTTATACTTGTTTGGCTTGTCTTGAGAGAAGTAAACGTCGTCTTACCTCTCGTCTTATTTCTCGACTCAGTTTTGAGACGCAGACAGACATCGATGTCTTGGAGACGAACTCAAGACATCGCCAAGTCGAATTCAAGTCGTAGCATTTTTACTCGGAGGTGCCACGAAAAGTATTTCTAATTCCAAAACTGTCAACTATACACGAAATCTACACCTTTGAACACGCTCATTTCTTTTTTTTTTTTTTTTTTTTGTTAAAAATGATTATTTTTGGTCGAGTGAAATAATAATCGGTCTAAAAATCTCAGTTTCATTTATTAGTTATTTCCAGTATTTTATCATATTCCTCCAGAGAAGCCCACGTCTTTTCCTTTACAAATTTTCAGTCTACGTTACCTTCATTTTTATATTGCATATCTTGATATCTTAGATTTATTGTTTAACCAATTTCTTTTGTTCGAAAAAGTGTGTTAAATAAATTTAGGGATAAAGATTGTTTTGTGGTGATAAAGACTCATCTTCTAAGCAATACGTATCATTGTACTGTAAATAAGCACAAAATAACTGTTCAAACAATTCATGAACATAAAAAATAAAATGTATGCTTTCAATAATCCCTAGTTGTAATATTTGTTAGCAAAAAAAGAGAATATTTTCCAAATTTCATGGAAATGTATCGTTCAAACGAATTTAATATTGTTAGCAGCATAAAAGTTTGTTAAAAAATAAAGTGGACTTATCGAAAACGTATAATGTATCTTAAAAATCAACTTTGATTATGATTCTGTGAGAAAATGACAGACTTTTTGAGAAAAAACAATTATTTATGTTAACAATATTCATTTAAATAATTAAAAATTACTTTAAAATATTTCTAATTATTTTACTAGGCCAATAATAATAACTTTTGGTAAAAAAAAACGAGATTAAAGTACTCAAAGGTCTAGATTTCGTGCAGAATTGACAGTTTTTGACTTAAGGGATACTTTTCAAGGCACCGTGAGGATGCATGTAGTGACCAATCCATATGATTGATACATTGAAAAGTATCTTTGTTGAAAAGTCTTTTAAAAGTCCTCAAATTTTCTCGTAATATTTTTACAAACCCAAAGAAGTTGTTTCAACAATTCAAAAATTTGTTTTTTTCCCATGTATTTGACATAAGAATTAACAAAAATATGCAATTTTCTCGCACTTGGATCCTAATTTGGGCAATCTTTGCCCTCCAGAAGAAAAACAAATTTGCCACTTAATTTTTGCATCATCTTAGTGTACCAAGTGAAACAGGTGGTTGGTACTGAATTTAAAAATAAATGGTGTGGTTGCGAAGAAAGGAGGTTATGCGAGAAGAGAATGTGGCTGGTAGAAGAACGTATGATTTAGGATAAAGGGAAAGATGTAAGAAGGATGGAATGTGTGAGAAGGGCTGACTACTCCAAGTGGTAGTTAGTGGACAGGTGACACGAAGTGAAGCTATGGAGTGACGAGACGGTTATGTAGAAAGAGATAAGGTTGGTGCGGTTTTAAAAGTGGGAGCTCAAAGGGGTAGATGATGGGAGCTAATGGGTATATAAGCTGCGGGAAGTGTTAGAAAGTGAAGAGAGGGGTATATGTAAGGCGATAATTTTGAGGTCAATTAAGTGTGGTGTATGTATAATAGAGTTTCAGGCAAAGAGAGGGATGAATAAATGACGATAAGGTTAGGTTATATTAAAGAGGATAAAATTGTATAAAGGATAGAGCTAAATGTAATATGGTTTAAGGATAATAGAAGAAGAAGGATAGGGAGAAGATCAAGAGAGGATGTGTAGGCGAATTGAGAGGAATATGGGATTTGATATGATTGGGATGAGTAAAATAAGGGATAATCGGGTTAGGGGGAAAGAAGGAGAATTAAACGAATGAGGATGAAAAGAGGAAGTGGAGGTGAAAAAAAAGCTATATGGGAAGCGGGAATGTGGCAGTGAATTAAAGAGGGGCAAATGGGGTAATCATAAAGGGGGATATATGAATGAAAGATGGTGTAAGGGTGAGAGGGGATGAAGGATGAAAAGGATGGATGAGATAAGAAGATAAAAAGTAGGTGTGGTGATAAAGAGAATGGCTAATATTGGGGGGGGGGGGGTAATAAAAAGATAGAGAAGTGGTGCCAGTATGTCAAATGAAAAGAAGAAAATGGGGATAAGAGTTTATGAGGAATCAAAATAGGTAGTGGGTAGAGGTGCAGATAGGATGAAAAGGGAAGGGACAGGGATATAAGGGAAGGTTGAAGCTGGGATTAGTGAGAGTTTCACCAAATGTCGACACCTCCATATGTTAAAAAAGAATATCAAGATAGAAGAGGAGGTATATGCTTATAGGTATAGGGGGGTGAGCGTGGGGAATAATATAGTTTATTCCCTTCAGTTGATTTAGGATTATTTTTCATTTTGAAAATTGTATGCACAGGATAACGAATTATGAATCTCATCTCCTGGAATCCAACTTTGATACATATTCAAATTTTTTATTTTCACAAAGCGTAAATAGCAAGTGATTCATAGCTCGAAATTCATGATCGTAACCCTACAGAGGATTCATTATTGTTCGTGGGAACATGCTCGTTATTGGTCATGCTCTCGTTTTGCAGGAGCAGTGGTTTGGTTCTGTTAACTTTATTGTTAATATTGAAGTTTGAAATCCAAAACTTACAAAGCAATCCTACAGTTATGTTTCTGTTTCAATAACTATAGTCACATGGGATATTGTTGACTCAGCCCTACGGTACATGGAGTCATGGAAATTTGGTTCGCTTGTAAATAGAAGCCGAGAGACTATTCGGCAGTAACATTGAATATATTGCTTCCCAATCTTGGTTAATGAAAAAACGTCCTCTTTTATGAGGGTTTAAAAAAATTTCAAAATCTTTATATCCAGTTATTTGTTTATCTAGAGTAGTAAATATTTATCGCAATTTTTTCATCAGCTGGATAATGAAGTTTTTAAAATAAAAAAGCCAGCGAAAAAATAACATAAAATATATCCCCCTCTTTTAAGTGAATCCATAAAATTTAAATTTTTCGGTTCAATCGATCCATTCGAAGTAAATTTATCTGCTATAAAGTCGAAACATTCGAATGGATGACTTTGATCAAGCTTCTGCTAAATAGATGGCTGCACTGGAATTACGTGTTGCCGAATTTATCGTGAGCAAAATAAATCACGTGTTTATATGAATGTAAAACCGTAACTTGTCATAGATCCGCACTGATTTAAAAGCATATATATTTTGAATTCACTTTTTAAGTCACCATATTCATTATTTAAATTCTATTGCAATATTTATGATGATGGAATATTCCTGAGCACATAGTTCCTGATATTGTTCTGAAGCAAAAATGTTTAGTCCTTTTTTGGGGGATAGAAATCTCTTCATCTGTGCTTGATTTGTTTTTCGCCATCTTCTGCAAATGACAAACTTATTTTTAATGAATTCGTGCGAATTATTTCAGATGGATGCCCTGTCAGTTGAAAGTGGAGCAGAATATCTGCAGCTGTGACTACGATGGAATAATTCTGGTGTCAGGAAGTTCTCCAGGATTTGATGAGCCTGAACCCTTCAAGACGGTACTTTGCGCGGCAGCTCAAATCGATGCAGCTCTTGGCACGATTGGTGCAGTATTGTCACTCAATTTACCAGCTAAAAGGCTTATTTACAGCCCTACAGGCCCTTTGAACTTGGATTATCATGACGTACGAAGCTTCGGTGAGGCTGCAACGAAGGGAATCAAAAGGTAATCCCACTGAACTACCTCCTTAACTTTTCCTTTCACCGACTTAAGAAGTTAATTTAATTTTTAAACTTAAAATCTTTAAAAAGATATTTTTTAATTGAGTCTACTATCTTACGTTCCAACTATAAAAAAGTTACCTGCTAACAAATGAAATAAAGCTGATAAAACAGATCTTAGGTTCATTTCGCACTTTACAATAAATTTCAATTTTCAAATATTTATAAATTTTTTTATTTAAACTTGCTGAATTTGTGGAGTTTCAAAAGACGATTTTCAACTCCCAACTGTTCAAAATGGGAAAATAGCGGGATTCTAATCGTGATAATTATTATACATAATAATCAACGATTTAATGATTGTGCCTACATTGAAATTCCTATGCTTCCGCTCTCTGTTCAGATGTTTTTTGTCTAGCCTTTGACATCTAATCAAATAATTTTCTTCAAGGTGAAGTTATTTCCATTGATTTTCAAGTTAATAATTTTACCCTTTAGGTTAAAATGACTTTATTTGAAGAGCCTAATGTAATAATGCTTCAATTTTTTAACGAATTTTAAATTTCTTGATACTCTTTTAATATCAATAAGAAAATTGTTATTTTCATTTCAGTTATGATAGGGCTCTTCATGCTCTTCCTATTGAACATTAACATTATTAATAACCTGCATTTTTTTGATCGCCGGGAAAGGGTCGAATGATTCAACAATTTTAAATTGAAATCTTCCCAAATCAATAGTAGTTTTTAATTCAAACATTAAAAATATTCAGACAATTTCACTATTAAATCTTTCCAAATTGCAACATTTGATATTGAAAGCCTTCATAGTCTATTTTATGTTTAATAATTTTAGATCTTAATATTCTTAATGATTTCGTTTCAATTTTAATGAGTTTCAAATTTAACGACTTTAGATTTAAATAGTACCAAATTTTTGTTTTAATTTTCAACAAAGACAATCGTCTATGGGTTTATTTTAAGCCATTAAATTGTAAGTTGAAAGATTTGATAATTGCACAATTTCCAGTTACAGAGATTTGAGATTAAACAATATTTAATTATATGTCTCCAAAATAAATTTAAAAAAATTTAAAATTAAAAAAATAATTTGTCATATTCAAGCCTAAAAAATGAGAAGATTTTAAAATTAGGCATTGAAGATTAAATTAGTTCTTATTTGAAAATGTTACAAAATATTGGGAATTTTAAACTCATCTAGAAAAGGAAAAATAATTTCGAATTTCAAGGTTTAAACTTGTACAATTTTTATAATGAGAATCAGCGATCTTGAATTGCATTCTATTATTTGATTTTTTATTCTCAGTTTAATATCTTAAAAGTATCCAACTTTTACCTGAATTTTAAAAAAAATGAACATTGTAAAATTGAAACATATTGGACTTTAATTTTGTAAGAATGTCTAATAATTCTAAATGAAATGTTAAAAAGTAAACGATGTTAAATTGAAAAGTTAAACATTTAGTTCTTTAATGGGTTCTGAAGTGAAACCCTTTAATAGCCCTCCCTTCTATAGCCCTTCCGAGATTCTAGGCCGTGCCACAGGTAGGTGTAACAGGAGCTGCTCGGGGTGAGCGGGGTCTGCGCTTGTCACTCAGGCGAGCACATAGGTGTGAGCAAACAAAAGCGGCGCGGTCTATAGTGAGTTAGTTCCCACCCACCGTCAGCCTCAAAATCGGCGCTATAGTACAGTTTCAATGTATCTGAAATTGAGACCTAATTAATTGATTTTTTTATGATGCTTACCATTTTCGAGTTCTGAGTATTCAGGTTGAACTCTGAATTAAAAATTTTTCCCTTTCATAAGTTTGTATGTTTAAATTGTCGATGTTTCCCATTTAACGATTTCACCAATAGTAATTTTTTTCATCTCGCTCAGCTACAGCGATACGGTTTGCGTATTTTACCCCTACCATAATTATTGAAGCAATATTACTGCTTCAGTCATATGTTCTAATAGATATTTCTAAACAAAGGATAGCTGCGTCACACAGAATTTGGTTGGGGTAAATCAACCATACCCATGGCTCTCAGCTGCATCTCCCATAATTTCGTTGAAAATTATTTTTTAAACATACACAAAAAAATATAAATCGTCTTTGTTTTACATTGCGTTGAAATATTTTCACGAATTGGGTTACAAAGTTCCATACAATTCAAAGGCCGGCTTGACGTAACCTCAATTGAAAGGCAGGGTATACGAAAAACGTAAAATAGTTCTATAAAATCTAAACTTGTAGCTAAAATATAGTCTATATCGAAGAAGTTTTGAAACCAATTTTTCGCCGAAAAAAATTTAATCTTTTGCATTATTACTTTATACTTTAATATTTGTTTACATGTTGGAGTACAAAATTATTTTGTATTACACAATCACTACACTTTTTATAATCGCACGCTATGAAAATTTTTATTTGTCGCGGGTTCGAACCCTTAAATATTTTGCATTCCTAACGCCCAAAGACTCGCGGATAACCTAGCTTCGAGTATAAAGAAAAAAATCTGAAATATGTCCTACAGCTGTGCAGGACCGTCTGCAAATTTTTGCAACCCATTCTATAAAAAATGTTGTGAAGCTTATAATAATATATTTACATTATAATAATTTTAGAAATATTACAAATTATTATTGGATATTTTATGTAATTAAAGAAGATTTTAAATAAATTAAAAAATATTTCAAGATATTTTGAAAGATTTTAGAGAAATCAATATTTATTTTAAGAAATCTAATCGATTTTAAATGATTTCTAAAAATTTATAACGATTTTAAGAGATTTAACAGACTTTAAAGAATTCAAGAACATTATTTATATTGTGAAATTACTTTGAATTCTTAAAACTCATTTAAATTCTACTGAAATTCCTTAAAAATTCTTCAAAATTACTTAAAATCTCTTAAATTCTTTTAAAATATTTTGTACTCTTTATATATTATAAAATCTTTTGAAATTCAATTATTAACTTAAAAATTTTTTAATCAAATAAGTCCTGAAAATCTGTTTTAATACTTAAACATATTTTTAAATTACATGAAGATCCTTAAACTTTTTTGAATTTTTTTAAATATGAAAATTGTGAATAGGATTGAAAATAATGAATACAAAATATTTTATAATTATGTAAATAAATGTACAATTAAAGTTTTTAATTAGTATTCAAGCTATTGCGAGACGAAGAGATCTTTTAAGGCCACAATATAGTGAAGGTGTTGTTCTCAGAATGGCATAACCCCTGTTATAAGTGGATTAAATTGCCTGTATGTATTGCATAGCGTAACGGCGAAGATCGTAAAGCCTTGTGATTCCCCTTTCTCGAGGCTAAAATAAATCCCTAGCTTACAGAGTGTTCCGGAAATAAATAAATATCCTTCAAAAGCTTTGGTATAGACTCAAAAGAAGATAAAAGGTCCAATAAACCTCATACAGTCCTTAGGCGGGAATCCTATTGACAGAACAATCCCCAGTGGTAAAAAATCATATCAGTACCATTTATTTTACTTACAAAAAATAGCTGTAAATGACAATAAATGGTACCAGAAGAATTGGTAGGTGGACTTGTACAAATAGGTTTCTCGATTGCCAGGAAACGTACGAGCTATCGCTTTTCATGTCCATGACACTTTATAAAAACTTCTTTATTATATGCTATATATTCATGTATTCATTTAAATATTTATACCAATGCTGTTTCTAGTTTTTTCATTAAATATCAAATGTTTAAAATTATATTGATATATTTATAGGATCTTAAAATTGAATTTAAAGATTTTATAAATAGTTTTGTAAAGTGCGACTTATGTCATGTGAAGCACTTTTATTTAACTTTAGGATACAAAATCTTTTTAAAATTTAGTGTGTTAGGAACAAAAGGACAGCTTTTATTGAATTACGGAAATGTGTTTTGATAAATATTCATGTCAGGGTGAATCATTCAGATATTTATGTTTATGTTCGATGTACAGTCGCTAGTATCACGCAAGTGTATGCTTTATGAGTCTAAATATTAAATGTGCATATTCATTATTCAGGAAAATGCAGAGCTTTTATTGTTATTGAGTTATTGAAATCACAATTCCACATCTTTATACTAAATCATGATTTTAGCGACAAACATTTTATTTTTGCTTCTAATGGTTTTGGATAGAGGTGTGTTGCAATATTTTTAAAACATTTATATAAAATGTTTTCCTAATTGATATTTTTCATTAATTAAAAATGATATTTAGTGTTTTTTATTGCAATTATTATAAAACATTTCGTTGGAAAGGTTTTCATGTACAGAAAAAGGATAGGAGTGCCATCAAGCCAAAAGAAAATTTCTTTAAAAGCAGGTATAGAATTATTTTGAATTTAATATAATTCAGAATTATTACTCAGAATATTTAACATTTTATTCTTTCAATTACACCATATCTTGTCAAGGATAGAATGGTAAAAAAAGAATTTCGGAAGTATAATTTTCGTATATTTTAAGAGCAAAATATATATGAAAAAGTAGATTAAGGAAAGAAAACATTGTCGAATAATGTGTAATCATGCCTTAATGTTTACGCAGCCTGTAAAGTATTTCAAGAAAAAAAGATCTTCTGTATACTCATCTGACACTTATTTATTTTGTAGTTTATGAATCTGGGAGCAATTCCCAAAAAGGATTAAAACCAATTATGACTAGCTTTTGTAGTGTTCGCGTTCTTTGTCATTTAAAAGTAATGTCCCCTCTGCTCTATGAGGGTGGATATCTAGGATTGTAGGGGCTGGTCATCCAAGATCGGTGTAGTCAAGTTGGGCAAATCTCCTTCTGGTAGTTCGTGAGCCATATCCCGGCAAAGACTCTTCGAGGAACGGATTAGCAGGATTAGAAGCGTTACTTGGACGGGCTGAGGTCACTATCTCGGTCAGTATATAATTCTGAAATTAAAGTGAAATGTTTGAATGCAGGTTAAATATCATTTTGCACATTTAAATTAAATTTATGAATCAAATTATTATGTCGAAATGCTGGATTTATTTGTACTATCAATTTTTCATCAGAAGAACGTCATTGTGACATGCTAATTTTTTATGAAAAGATTTTCTTCCAAGATAAACTAAACAAAATACCAAATAAAATGATAAAAAATAAATATAAATATATATAAAAAAAATTAAAATAAATCAAATACTAAATCCAATGCATGCTTCCACGCTTGAAAAGATAGAAAAAGCGGCCTGAAAAATATTCAGTTGTAATTATAGAAAATATAGACGTAGGACATATTGCATCAACGACACATTGTATATTTAATGTTTTTATATTGACTTGTCAGTGATTACTTTTCGACAACAGTACACCCTTACAAAGCGCTTAGTGTTCGGGACCGAGGTCCTCACTAAAAGCGCCCGCTTAGTGAAACCACGCCCCTGAGGATTGGCGGGAAATATCTGTCACGTTTATTACGCTTAAAAATATTCTAAAATTCAAAAGCCCCCCCCCCCCTGAAATTAAAATAACTCGTCAAGGTCATGAAAATTAAAGGTACTGCGGTAATCTTGTATGTGCTTGAAATTTAAAAAGAACAGAAGTAAAAGAATGAAAGCCTCTCTGCGAACAATCTTCATGCGGCAAACATAACGTGTAATTGTACCTATTATATTAACTGCGAACATAATGTAGAGACGTTCTTATCTTGATTTTAGGGACAATTGTTGAATATTATTATTAACTAGCAACTATACATGTGCTGCAGCTTTTGGGAACGTTTATTGCCAATTAATAATATACAGATTTAGAACAAGATTACTATGATCCCAATTTTATATTGTACAAAAACTTAATTTGAAAAGCATGATTTTATTTTTCATGCAAAATTTGTTAATTTTTTATAGAGTAATATGAAAAAAAGTTTGGAGAATTGTAAAACTATCTGAAAAATATTAATTTCATAATACTTTTTAGATATTTTTCAATTGTGGAAATATCAATTTAGATCTATTATAGACTGCAACAGTTAAATTTTAAACATATATATCTGTATTTAATTAGTGATTTTAAATGTTTTATTCCTTTGATTATTTTTCGATTCTTTAAATTATATATATTTTTTGAAATTTTTTGAATTGCTCGGAATACTTTGAAATCCCTTCAAATTCTTTCGAATTCTTTTAACTTCTTTGAAATCTTCTGAATTCCTCTGAATTCTCTGATATATCTCAATTCATATAAATTCTCTAAATCATTTCAATTCTTTTAATTCATCTAAATTTCTCAATTCCTTTCATTATTTTGAAATACTTGGAATTGGCGGAATTCTATAAATTATCTGAATTCTTATAATTCTTATAATTCCGGGAATTCGTAGACTTTCTTTAAATGTAAAAATTTCCTAAATTTTAAGGACTTCCAAAAATGCAAAAAATGTAGAAGGATTTGTAGTGAGCAGAAATTTCAGAAAATTCAGAATATAAAAGAAATTCATATAAACAGATCGAACTCAGGGATTTAAAAGACTTCATAATATTCAAGTTATTTATGAAATATGCAGAATTTTTTGACTTCCCTCAATATTCTCACTTCGGGGAGTTAACGAAATTCAAAGGATTTCTGGATTAAGAGTATTACAGGAATTCAAGGCATTCCGAACATGCAAGTTTTTAGCGAATTCAGAGAAATCAAATATTACCAGATATTTCATAAATTGAGAATATTCGAGGAATAAAAGGAATTCACAATATTAAAAAAGAGTTTTATAAAATTCAGAGAATTTCGGGAATTTCTGAGTATTTAGAGAAATTGAGGAATATGAGAAATTTAAAGAATTCACGGAATTCAAGATATTCAAGGAATTCAGAGAATTTCAGGGATATTAGATTGTTAAAGTAATTCAATAAATTGATGAAAATGTAGGCATTGAAAGAATTCCGAGAAATAAGAAATATATGGGAACTTCAGGATTTCAGAATATTCAAGGACTTCATGGAACTCTACGAATTCAGAATAGTTTAGTTTTTAAATCTTTCAAAATTGTGTCGTTTGAGGAAAATTAAATTTTATATTGAAAAAAAAACTTAAAACGAATGATTAGCTAAATATTCAGTTTCAACCTGAAATGTCCACAATTGGTTGAATAAACGCTTTTTATTAAACATTTTGAAATTAAAACCTTAAAAAAAAAAGATTAAATCCCAATTCAAAGTCCTAGAAATTAAAGAACCAAATTAGGAGTACTTGAAATTGTACTTTATCATAAACTTAGACTTCCGGAATAAATTTTTTTTTTAATTTCTAGAAATGAATTACTTTAGCTACTTAGAAATGGTATATTTTTTAATTTAGGGCGTTTGATATTGAAATATTTATCATTTTAATAGCTAAAAAATGGTAGAGCATAAAATGTAAAGCGTTTTGTGTTTAGAGCAATGAAAATTTGGCAGATTCCCCGAATTTCTGATAAATTTTTTATTTCTTGCATTTTCTAAAATTTCAGATTTCTCTGAATTCCCTGAAATCCTTGAAAATTCTTAATTTTCTAAATTTTCTAAATATCCTGAATTTCTTTCTGTCTTCTGAAATCTTCGAATTTCCTGAATTTATAGAATTTCTTCAACTCTTTTAAATTCTTGGGAATTTTTAGCATTATTTTAAAATACTTAGAATTAATGGAGTTAACAGAATTCGGAAAATTCCACGAATTTAAGGAATTTTGAGAATTTAAATGAAACCAGATATATTTGAAAACGCAGAGGAATGAAGAAGATTTCAAGGAAATTAAAAGAGTTCGGAAGGAGTTGAAAAAGTTTAAAAACATTCCAAGCAATTCAAAGAAATGGAGAATCATTACAAGCTGAATATTTTTAAGGTACATTTCTTATTTACCAAGTCCTTTTCCAGATTAATCTGTAAAAAATTTGCCTGGAAAGAAAAACCATGTCTTTTAATTTTTTTTAAGTGATCAAACTGTACCATTTTTCAATTCGGATCATAGCAGTCTTATTTTATATTTGTAGGTATAGTTAATTGGCAATGCAATATTATTAGCTGAATATAGTTTTATTTATGGATATTTTGTGATATTATTGATTATTATATAAATCACGGCTTTCTTTTATCTAATGAAATTGGTTTTTTTAATTATCTTTAGAGCGCTAAAGGCAGGAGTGAGATGTCCGTTGTTAGTCCTTCTTCCGGATGTTCGATTCGAAAATGTTGAACTTGTGACGTTACTGGGTGCCCTGGAGGGCTTATATGTGGTAAGTGTTTGGCAATCTTCGCCAACTACGAATCTTGAATATAGATACTTGCTCCGTGTAAACTGTAACATACAACTTTGTAAGCCTAAGTCGCGCAACCCCAAGCTATAGTAAAGCACGAGAAAGGGTGAAAGGGGTGAAAATGTGCCTGTGGGGTAAAAGGGGACGGGTTTCGGTGTAGATGCTGAAAACGACTACCCCAGCCCAGACTAACGAATAGCTTGCGTTCCTGAATCCTGGTAGCTGCCGGCGACCTAATTAACGAAATACTCTAGGTCCTTGCATCGCCACCAGCCGTAGTCATTCCTTCTTTTGCTTGCTGGAGCAAGGGGGGGGGGGCAGAACCGAGGACACGAAATGCGAGGCATCGCTTTCCGAATACCGGAAGACGCCCTCGGAATTCCTCAACCGCGTAATCCGAACGCTTCCATGATATCCATCTTGAGCGCAAATAACCTTGCTCAAAAATATTCCTTAAACTGCAGACACTTCTGGCCTTGGATATGAATTTTGCGACTTACTCGCGAACTATTCTCGAATTCTTTTCGAAACTAAAGCTTCTGTGCGATTTCTGGAGTTACATTAGCAAACGTTTCGAAAAGATTTCATATCAATTTAGGACTTGTATTATGATGGTTGAAACGATTTAAGAAAGTCATTCAGTTAAAGTAATTAAGTTTAATCTGAAGTTTCTATCAAGTAAGTTCATGTGTGGCCATCTATGCTATGAACTCCAGGATTATAAAGTGTTGTAAATTAATTTGTGGCCACTTGCCAGCAATACACTAACCCATGTTTCGTTTGTACATTTTTGCGCCGACCATGGTAGTATGGCACGAAATTCGTTTAATTTAATCATTCTGCACAAGATCGACTTATTTTTCCTACTACATTCTCGTAAAGTTTGGCCTAAAAGAATACAACGTAACCTAGAAGAGAAAATTCTAATTTTGAATTTGTTATCCTATTTTTACGTAGGCTAAAGTTAAATTTTATTTCTCAATTGTATTTTAAAATCAAATAAGTGAAGTAAAGATTAAGTAATGAAAACTTCCACATACACTTTTGTGCGCTGCAATATTTTAGACTTACTTATTTTGTGATATAGGGAAAAATGGTCTAGTAAATTAAAGCGATGTCTCAAATAAACCGATGCAAATAAATTTTGTATCATTTTTTTAAATAGCAAAACAAAAATTTAAAGAAAACTCCATAGACTCAATATTTTCCGGAAAAATGGTTGCGAACCAACTTTAAACATTATTTTTCGATTCTGGCAAAGATTGAAGTTTATTGACCAAATTCATTTCAAATCAGGCTCTCAAGTCACGGAATAATTTGCTATTCAAATGTGTTGTTTTCTAAAGAAATACGGTGACACATATCCTACCGATTTCACGGAAGATTTTCGTTCCCAAAAATATGATTTTTTGCATTTTCTTTTCGGGTAAATACTAGAGAGATTGATCAGCCACCCAAGTATGTTCCATGATATTTTGCCCTATACCCACGTTTTAGATAGAAGAAAGAATTTTTTGTATAAAAAACGAAAATCTAAGTTTCTTGCCGAAACGACACAAAATACGAAAAATTCAAAAGAATCAAAAATTATTCTTTTACAAAAAATGTAGCAAAATGTCTGTTAACACTTTTATCTATCGCTCGTTATTTTTGAGATTTTTGAGAAAATATGTATAAAATCCTTCAAGCTTTTTTTCTCAAAAATACAATTTCATAATGTGATAAAATCCCAGAAATAGCTTAATTTAAGATTTTGAACAACGTGCTTTAGGAATAATAAAGTGAAATGAAAGAAATTTTGAGCATCCATAATTAAAAAATACCTACTTTAAAAGAAAATGTTTGATGTGAAAATTGTAAAAAATATTATTTTTGAGTGTTATACTAAAATACACTGTTCGAAATGTCTATATAGCGTTTTTTATATACATTTCTAGTACTCTGAATTACGAGAAACAAGGATAGTTTTTTATGATTCTGTTTAATCTTTACAAATTATTTTTAATCAAAAGTTGAGATTTCGGAGCAATCGAGGAATTGTTTCCTACGAAAGAAGAAAGGTCCATGTTTTTTTAAAGTAAACGATAATAATTTTAACAAATATTGTTTCTTCTTGCAAGGTAAAAAGTAAGATGAAAAACCATGTAAAATTTGATTTTTTGTAGAAAATTCATATTTAAAATTTTAGGTTTGAGTTTAATTGACAGCTTGGTACAGAAAAAGTGGCAAGTGGTTTTATTCAAGGTTTTTTTAAAATGAGTATTTTATCATTTTACTGTATATAAAAATTAGGCTTAGGAAGTGGAATATGGCTAGAAAAAGGCTTTAACAAAAGTTAAAAGGTTGTTAGTCAACTAAATAAAAAGGAGAAGGTGAAGACAAACACCGAGAGTCAGTTATCCGCTTTTGAATTAATAATCTTTGTATTACTATAATTAGATTGCTATTTGATATAAATCATTTTAACACAATATTAATTTGATTTTTTAAGAATTTTTTGCAAAGTACTAATTTTCGGCACAAATGTTGGTTATCTAGTTATGTGCTCCAACCATTTATCTCTAAAATATTAAACGGCCCTTAATATGAAATATTCAGTGCAATAATTGTTATTCGCCTTTAATCCTGTTTTTCCAAATGTTTTTCATAAGTACGGATTCAAACAAGTAATCAAAGGGATTCAGCGATTATTGAGACTCAATTTTGACTTTAAAATGTCTTTTAATATAAAACTTTCGTCCCCTTTCAGAACGAAGAGGGGCCTTTTTTTAAATTTTTCTCGTAACTATTAATTATTTTTATATTTTAGCCTCTTGAAATCCGAGAGATATCACCTGACCGGTGCTATAAAGCATGTGAGTTAGGTGTGTGGAGTCCAATCTGCAGTAAGAAGCTTCAGGGGATCGTGAAGCTCGCGGCTGCCTTAGAAAGCGGCAGATACGTCGCAAGGGACATCGGTAAGTCGTTTCCCTGAGGATAAGGAAAGAAAGTTCAATGTTCCGAAAAGTGGACAAGTTTCTCAGCACCTGAAATCGACGGATAACAGACTTCGGTAAAGTTTCCCCAACCCAGAGGATCCCGTATCTTGAATTTTCTGCTTTTCAAGAGGAAAAATTGCTTGAGGCCTCTTAAATCCTCTGCCACCTCAAAGTAAAATCTTTAATACTCCTTTCTTAATTGTTTGCACTACAACTACTTTTCAATATACTTTCTTTTCTTCTTTCTTTCTTTCTGAGCTCTCTCGTTCGTACCCACAAAATCCTCTGATCAATCTAAAACTCTCACGTAATTGTATCTGCGAATCGTCACGCCGGAATCACGACTTTCTCTCCTTTTCCAATATTAAAGAGATAAAAAGTAACCTCTTTTCAATTTAATTATAATTTAAGCTTTCTTTAAACATTTTTATCGCTGCTATAGGCAATTTCCCCCACCACATAGTGATACAAAAAAGTTTTTCCTGACAAATTAGTGTAGACTTTAAATTTTGATCCAATTTAAGCAATTTTGTTTTTAAAAGAGAGACAACTAAATTGTCAATAGATTTGTGAGGCCCGATTTAAAAACATTTGAAGTTACTTTTAACTCATATTTTTGAATTACTTATATTTATGAACAAAATTAGGAAATCAGTCGACACTTGTTATAAATGACATGCAGCAGGTTACAACATTTAAAAAGATTTGTTCATTTTTATAATTAAAATTTAATAAGTAAAAGTGCTACTTCAAGAATGAATTTTAAATTGCACTTAGCTCCGGATATAAGAACGGTTTCGGAAAAGGCTTACAGTGGCCTTGATCATGAATCGCGAAAATCCAAACGTAAACAGGCAGAGCCGCATGAATTATTTATGTTCAATTTGGACGCGTGGCGCAAACTGATGCAACTAACGCATCGCCTCTTTCGGCCTCTCTTTCGGCCCCGAGCTCCTCTCGTCGCGAAACTGCGACGGCCATCAATTCTAGGAATATCGTGAACCGGGGGTTCATATATCAGTAGTTGAGTGTACTTGGAAAAATGTCCACTTTTAATACTTTATCAAGCAATATTAATGGTTTATTTTATAAACAGTTTTATAAAAAAAACTTAACAACTTGCTTTATTTCCAAAAATGAGTGTAGTTTTTGTACGAAATCGACTGCCAAAGACTCAGAAAAGATATAATTTATCAGGAGACATTGATAAGCGAGAATGTTTTTTCTTTATTTAAATACGTTTTATTATTCAATGCCGATTTTCTTCAATTTCTAACCAGCAGATTTAGTTTTTTTACCTAAATCAATTTTTAATTACTACGAATTATCATTTCCTTATAGTGATTTATTAATGAACAGTAATTGTTTATTTTGGAATAATTTTATTAACAAATTCCCAACTTGACTTCTTGTCAACAAATGAATGTAGTTTTTTAAGAAATCACCCGCATTTGTTATTTATTTTAATGAATTCTTTTTAAAAAACGAAGCAAACAAGTACAGAGTAAAGAAAGCCACGGATTTTATTAGTAAAATTTGTTATAAATGAAACAATCGACGAAAATCTGTATTTGCTTATTAAACTTACTTTAGGCCATGTGACAAGTAGGTCACGTGACCAGATTCCTACCTTATCGTCACTTTTTTTATTTGCTAACTTATTTTCACACTAAGCGCCACATCGAGTTGATAATTTAGGATAATAAATCGAAATCACTCAGAAAGGTGGGTCTGGTCCTAAGTTTTATTAATTATGAAAAATGCAACAAAAAAATTATTTACAAAAAAAAAACTTTTTTCATAATTATAAAAATTTCGTACCAGACCCACCTTTCTTAGTGCTTCCGATTTATTATCCCTAATTCTCAACTCGACGTGGCGCTTCATGGAACATAAGATAGAAAATAAAAAAAATTGAAAAAGTGAAGAGTAGTCTTGTTGCAAATAAAATTGTGTATAGAATAAACAATCATTATAGTTGGCTAAGTATCATAAGGTAAAGAGTTTTGCAAGTCATTTAATATTTATCGCATTGTAAAAATGAAATCCGCCAATTGTAAATTGACGAAAATTTGTATTTGTTAATCAAATTTATTCGACCATTTAATAATTGTTATAAGACACTAAAAAATCGTGTTGTTAAGTAAAAAATAATACAAAAATAAATAATAAATGCTACATTCTCAAGCCAAACTTTTTTTGTCCTAATGTAAAATTGTACAGCGCGTCATTTTCGCCGACGGTGACCTAAAATTTCATCAGTGTAATTCTAAAATTGTAATTTTAAAGTAGATTTCAAATTTTATTCTGACTCAAAACGTTTCTTTAAGAAAATGATCTAGAGTTTATCCACTAGAGTAATTATCCCGAAAAAAAGTTTCTCAACATCGACGAGAAGCTGCTAAAATCAGGAAAGGTTGATTTTTAGTGCAGCATTTGCAATAAGTTCATTTATTGCAGCTCAAGAACTCGTTGAGGTTTCTTTGGAGTCTCTCTAAGAGTCTAGATATTCTTAGACATTTAAAGCCATAAAAATGATTGGAAATATTTGAAAAGCTGAAAATATCACAGGTTGAGAGGACCGTAATCCTTTGAATGGTCCCCATTGGCATTCTGGCGATTCGAGGAAGATCGCGTTTCGATTTGGAACCAGCAATTTTTCTTATTGCAGGTGGAGCTGATCCGGAGAGAATGGCAGCACCGAGGGTGGAAGAGTATATGATCGAGCTATTCGCCGGATCGAACGTTTCCGTTCAGGTGATCAGCGATCAAGATACCCTTCTGCAGGAATATCCCCTGTTCTCTTGCGTGAATCGAGCTGCATCTGTGGTACCACGACATGCTGGCAGAATCATCTTTTTAACTTATGAGCCACGAAACCCTACTTGCATCCTGGAAACTCTTCTACTGGTTGGAAAAGGCGTCACGTATGATACGGGCGGTGCTGATATCAAGTACGGAGGCAAGATGGCTGGAATGTCACGAGACAAATGCGGGGCAGCCGCCGCTGCAGGATTTATGCAAGTAAGTATTATAAACATGTAAAACCGCATCTTTCATTCTTTCCTCAATTGGGTATATACAGTAAGGCCAAGAATTCTTGCCAGTTATACTGGAACCGCGGTTATATCCTCTCCCTCTTATATCCTCTCGCGCTTATATCCCTGCATAACTCTTATCTATATCTGCTTGGCATCCACCACTTCGCAGTACCACGCATTGGTAGATCCCCTTCCAGGAGGATATAAGTGAATGTTTACCTTCTCGGACGGCGGATATAAATGCGGTCCTAGTATATATTTATGAGTGCAAGAGAGTGTAAGCAGTTAAAGATTTATTTTAACGAGTAGCAATAATATTTCTACCTTATTTTTGTTAACTATTTAATTTACACTTGTCTCCGTACTAGAAAAATGACTTTCAAAATATTTTTTATCTTGCAGTAGCGTGATAACAAGGTTTATTTGTTTAGACAATTGTTGTCCCCTTTAAATCTTGAGAAGTTACTATTTCTTGGAACTAATGAGACAGGTGATGAATTTTTAGAGCTATGTATATTCATTATGAAAGACATTTTTCAATAATTTAATTCATTAATAATCTCTCAAATGCGCCTTTCCATAGAAAATGTGAAGTATATTCTAGTTTTTTTGAATTCCTTAAAGTATGTCTCTTATTATTTGCTATTTTCTTACCTTAGAAAGTATACTCTAATTTTTTAACCAATAATCAATTTCTTAGACAATTTTTTGTTCATCATTGAGATAGTAATTTTTTTAGATATATTGTGTTGAGATGAAAAAATACTTAATGATAAGCGACATAGTGTAAGAGATTCGACAAAACTAAAATTTTGTCATGTTTTCCTATGAAAAGTAGTACGTTATATTGATTGCTTGAATAATCACAAACTCTTTTTCACAAAAAATATAACTCTTAATATTAAGTAACTATAATTAACTATTATTAATAAAATATTACTGTTCACATTTGTCATTTATGTCATAAATTCCAGAAAATATTAACTTTTCGCGATTTAAAGAAAAACAATTATACAAATATAAATTTGTTCAAACAATATAAAAATAAATTTAAAAAAAGTATTACTCTTAAAATTCATCGACTGTATTATGCATCCGGACAAATAATTACATTTTACGATGTACGGGGAAAAAAAATATTGTTTGAAAAAATAATACTGCTGCGAAATACTATGGGTGTATTCACTATGGGTGTATCTTAGGAGCACTTTGGTATCTCATAGGTATCAAATTTCGCTTTATCATAGGAGGAGCTTTCTCGTTAAGAAAAGAAAAAAAATCTGAAAGTAAGAGAGACCATCAAAAGGTCTAACAATGTATTCTGTTATAACGTACAACTTTTTAACTTATGGTTAACTTATTTAAATTAATATTCCAAATTAAGGGCGTTAGAAGTTGGACCTAATCTAAAAATTAAATGGTCTCATTTTATTCTATGAATATTAGAGTAACATCGTTTTTAGATAATTAGGGCCTATTCCTGTTCTGAATAAAATCTGTATTTGCAGTTAAAAATTGGTTAATTTCAATCGTTTTTATGAAAGTCTTTTTATTTTTACCCAAAAATAAAAAAATGTTTTGCGCAAAAACTATTGAAATTACCCAATCTCTTACTTTAAATACAAATTTGATTAAAAAAAGACATAAGCTTAAATTGTTTATAATTATTTCATAGTTAAAGTGTTTAAATTTAATAGTTATGAATTTAAAGTGCTTTCTATTGTATACAATTTAAAATTTGAGGGAAAAATATCAAATTCAAGACTTTTCGAAACCTTATGACAAACAATTTTCAGATTGATGTTTTCAAGTTATTTTGAAAGATTTTAAGAGATTTCATAGTATTAATAATTTTTTGATGTTATTGTCTTTCTTTTGAGTGTCCTTTGGGTTTCAATGTTGACAAAATGGTTTTCACCCAAAACTTATTCTTCTTGAAGTTTTCCTCAAGTGTGCTATTCGAGACCATTTAATTAGTATTTAATTTAAAGTCAGTATATCTTTTGACCATTCAGGTCTTTTAGTTCCATTCTTAAAATCTGTGTTTCCTTCTCTTTCGGTTTTGTCAAGTGGCTTTCTCGACTCGATTGTCTTCTGGTGTCGTGGGAAGTGACGAGTCGGATGACGTATTACTTCCGGTTGCGTCGGGATCGATCGTTTGGTGAACGATTGTGGTCGTAGCTTCCGGAGGTTACATCTGCTCTAATTTTCCAAAACAACCGAAACGATCTTTAACACCCAGGGCCCAAATTGACAAAGACAGAGCTATGCGCAAATGTATGGTTATGTACTTTGCTCCCTTTTTATAGGCATCCAATAACGAGTTTTTGCACCCTTCGTATTAAAAAATAGTATATGCACCATGGGAGCACTAAAACATTCGCACACTCGTACGATTTTGGGCCCTCGCATCGCTCGTGCCCAAAATTTGTACTTGCTGCGAATACTTAATTTTGATCCCTTGGTGCATATGCTCCTATTTTGTTATAAGGCTAAATGTGATCGACTTGAACTTCTAGAGAACCCAAAGTATTTTTAAAAATTCAAGAGATTTCAAGATATTTCTAATGATTTCGAGGGAGTTCAAGATATTTTAAGTGATTTTTAAACAAGCTTAGAAATTTAAGATGATTTATAGCGATTCCCAAATATTTAAGAAGATTTTATTGGGACTCTAAGCTTTCCAAGTAATTTCAACAGGTTTAACAAATTATGAGAAATAATGTCAAATGATTTAAACAAAATTAATGGGATTTCACGGGCTTTCGACATTTTTCAGTTGATAATGACGTATTAAATGTTCTTATAGGTTTTGTTGCAGGTACTATAGAATCTATTTCATTTACATTCGACTAATTACACCCTTTTCAGTGCAACATTACTAAGTACTTAAAATGTGGAAACATTTATTAATCGCGGACATATCACTCGTGTTTTTTGGCCAGTATATTAAAAAGGAAGGAGTTAACAGTTTACCTTTTTTTTTTGCCTAGGTCGTAAACTTGTTACAACCACCGACGATAAAGGTCGTCGCGGCATTGTGCGTCGTGAGGAACAGCGTCGGCGAAAATTGCTATGTTTCAGACGAAGTGATTACTGCCAAGTCAGGTGTGAGAGTTCGAATCGGAAATACTGACGCTGAAGGCCGCATGGCAATGGCCGATGCACTTTTTCACATTAAAGAAATGGCACTCTGTTCAGTAAATCCACACATCTTTACCATCGCTACACTTACTGGCCATGCAGTTCTTTCAGCGGGTACAGGATACTCCGTAAGTATTTTTAACAGAAAAAGTGGGGCTTCAGTAATATTGCGGTTCAAGCAAAAATTAATAGCCTTCGAAACTGAGAATCTAATAGAACTTTTTTCTAGGCTTCCTTTTTAGTTCGTTGATACCCAATAGATGTCAAAACAAAGAAAAAAGATTAACACCATAAAAGTATCACGGCATAACTATTCAAGTGCCATTTTTTAAAACACATTTTATTGGCAAAATGTTTTGAATTATTATGTTAATTAGGATCAATTATTTTTTAATTGTGGAGTTACACGGTGTTAAAAACAGTCGATTTCTGTTGATCTAAATCTAAAAAAAAATTAATTTAAACAAATTTTGCTTATTGAGATCTCTAAAGCTTCAGTAAATCTCAACTGCACTTTCTTTTTTTAGTAATTCGACTTTTAAGAAGGTTCTTTCTAATTTAAAATTAAACTTTTTCTTCAGAAAAAAACTTTCCCTTTCCGCTCCGCTGGGAATCGAAACACAGAACTTCTGCTTTACTGTCAGGTGCTTTTGCATTAAGGTATTGGAGAGATCAGAATAAGAACCTTAATTCAAGCAAATAACACATAGTTTTAGCTAGGTGTTAATGGCGCAAGTATAATTAATTTAATTAAATCTGTTATATCATCAGCGAATGGTAATTTACCGACAGTAGATAACCCTCCAAAAAAATGGAGGAAGAAAACCCCCAATATCGATCAAGTTAAGAATCTTCAATAACAGAAAATGCTTAGCGTCTTAATCAGACTAGATGGAAAATATTATTTTCAAATTTAAAATTTATGTTTTTTTGAAAAAAAAAATCAATTTCTCACTTCCGCGTCACTGGGAACCGAACCATAGAACTTCTGATTCTCAGTCAGGTGCTTTTTCATTAAGGTATTACAGAGATCAGAATAAGAACCTTAATTCAAGAATTTAATGCTAATTTCTAGCTAGGTATTAATGGTGCAAAAAATTATTTTAAATGAATCTATTATTTTCTGTTATTGAAAATTCCTAACTTGATCGATATTGTGGATTTTCTGCCTCCATGGGTTTTGGAGGGTTATCTACTGTCGGTAAAGCACCATTCGCTGATGATATAACAGATTCATTTTAAAAGGTTCTTTCTCTTCTGAATAATCTGTTCTGATGGAATTGCATGCTTTTGCCGTGACGCGACACCCCTCAGTTTTAACTTTTTTTTAAGATTCTCATCCTATAATGGGCGGGTATTAGTTTGATGTAAAATTGCACTTTTCGTTTTTCATCAAATCTTCACGTTTAGAGACCTCCTGAGCCAGAAAAAACGATTTTTACCAAGGTGCCTGTATGTATGTCTGTCTGTACGTATGTATGTCTGTTTGTATGTAAACTCAACCCCTCGCGTCAATTTGGTATAATATTGGTATCCGAAAAACATTGAAAAATCATCGGAAAATCAAATTAACAACAAATTTAGATTCAGCACCTTTTATACGTAAGATGAATAAGCCTTGCTAATAGTGGACGAAGAAATACAAAAGAAAAGTACTATTTTTCACAAGCGTCGGAAAAAACTTTTGACCTCGAAAAAACTTTTTATGCCGTAACATTTTTCATTTAATGCAGAATGCCACGAAACTCGTCAAATAAATATATAGGGCATTAGAGTTAATAACGCGTCCTACAATATATAGAATCCTGCAATCAATATTGCTCGCTGCATAAATCATTGTATCTGAAAGTGTTAGTGACAGATTCGATTATTATTCACAATTTTCTTTATTTGTTTGCAAGAATATCCTGTAATTTAATGATCAATTTTTTAGAATTTTTATACAATCCCTTTTACGATAGTACAGCGGTATGTGCTTTGCATTTCTAACTACGTATGACCCGTTTTTTCTCACTTTATTTTGCATGTTCTTTCGTCCTCTTCGGCATTGTATGTTCTTGCATTTACCGTTCCTATTTTTCCGACATACCGCACTTACTTAATAACTCACTTCTCTATCTTTTTTAGATAATTACGAAAAGGCTTTTCTTCTTTGATCATGATGAGAAGCCTTTCTTTGACCAATCTAGCCACTTTCTCCTTCTGAGTATACATTTTCAGAGCCATTGTAATGTAAAAGTGTAGAAAAACGCTCGCAGTTAAAAAAGCCCTCTTGAGAAAGTCATGGTGCACAAAATTCGTGTTTAAAAGAAGGAAAAGCTTTTAAAAATATTTTGAAATCGTTTTCGTGAAATTTGAAATACTAAACTTCAGACAATGAGGATATATGCGGGTCTAGAAACTGCTGATCTTTCAGAGTATTTGCTCTTTCTCTAAAACTGTCTGCATGAATTTGCCAGTTCAGCACCATAGGAAGTGATATGAACTTTTATTGTTACTAGTAATCGTATCCTTATATTCTTCCATTACTTTTAACATTCTCATCAGACAATGTATTAGATTTGTGTAAAATTTCACCCCCTCCCCCCTCTAGTTTTTGTCAAATGTCTACGTTATGAAACTCCCTGAATTCGAAAAACAGATTTTTACGAATGTGTTTGTCTGTATGTCTGTCAGTCTGTGAGCACGATAACTTTTAAAAATATTATTTGATTACATTGGCCTTTGGTACACTCTTTTAGTGTCCTAAACTAAAGGTCAAGTTCGTCAGCCAATCATTTTGGATCTCTACAGTAGATTAATAGAAAAAGCACCCGATCGGCAATCGGAAGTTCTGTGGTTCAATTCCCAGTGCAGCAAAGAAGATCTTTTTCAGAAAAAATGTAATTAAAAAAATTTTAATTCAAAGCTCCATCTAGTCTGAAAATACATTAAGAATTTCTGTTATTCTCTGATGATAGGAAAAATTCCTTAATAGATCTTTTTTTGTGAATTTAAAAAATGATTTCAAGGATAAACGACTTTTAAGATTTATTTTACGTAGTTGTACGCAATACTAAAGTTCCGCTTTGTCCACTTGGCTTATGCAAACGGCAATCTAATTTAATGCAGGTGGTCATGGATAATGCAGTTGCAAGACAGGTCAGCAACGGACAGAAGCTCCAAGCTTCTGGTGAAGCCATGGGAGATCCCTTCGAAGTCTCTCGTTTACGCAGGGAGGATTTCAAATTTCATGAAGGTCGCGCTGAGGGTGACGATGTTATTCAAGGAGTCAGCAAATCAAGTTCCCAATTGGAAAGAGGACACCAGGGTCCAGCAGCTTTTCTCATTATTGCATCTGGTCTCGACAAGGTAGTGAAATTTAGAAAAATATTATAATTTTTAATGCTATATCTATAATAATCGTGAAAATCATTCATTCACTTTGTCCACATTGAAGCTCCTATTTTTCCGCTCACGTATAACACGCTTATGTTTCTTGAATTTTTTCTATAGTCCATTTTGACATTTTTTTAAATTCTGTTTCCTTTTAAGATTTTTTTAATACAAAATTCTCATTTAAAATTAGATGCAGTATTGTGAATCTTCCTTAAAAAAGGAACTAATTATAGCTACAGTTCTAAGAGTACAGTTCTCAGAGTACAGTTATAAGAGTTCTAAAAAAGTCATGCAAGTTTGTATCATTTTCTATGATATACATTAAATATTCATGTGCGTTTAATTGCAAATATTCAAACTTAAAGATTTTTAAAACGCAAATTGTTAAAATTTAAGAATTTACAATTATTATTATTATTATTACACCATTAAGCCATTTCCCTTTCGGGGTAGGCGTGACTCACTCGGCAGGGGAAAGGAGTAGTGTGTGGATGGGATAGAGA